>NC_041362.1:15748669-15961169 GCF_900634415.1 Cottoperca gobio | reverse complement strand
TAGTCTGGATTAAGCCGTGCTGCTTGCATTGCTAAAAACAAGCAGACAGCAATTTGTCAAGCCACAACAGGTCAAATGTGTTCTACCTTACGGCTTCTACGCTGAAGCACAACATAGTAATGTAAACTTCCCAAACTTTGTTCTAAGTCTGCTGTCAAACGCAGAGAAAGTTCAGCCCACAGTATTGGCAGATAGTTCTGTGAATAAAGTGTTAGACGAACAACAATGAAGCAAACAGTCAGGATGAAACTCCAGTAGCCTACAGTCACTAGTGTCTTTCCAGAGCTGTGCTGGCTTTGAAATGAAGGCTTTACTAATGCATTGTATTCTTTGTATTAGTTTGCTTTGGTGTATGTGCAGCATACTCCTGTTGCATAAAGTGAGCTGCATTCTGCACAATACAAACATTAGCCTATTTACACGTAGTTAATATTTCAGTGTGTTTTATCCAGTGTATATTTACTTTGTGTTTTTTTCTCCCATCATGTTAGAAATCACTGGATTCATTTGTACTTGTACAAAATGTACCCATCTGCAGGAAGTCGATGATATCAGAATGTACACAATCCTAAAAAGTTCAGCATGATATTATTTGTAAATGTAATTCACCAGAGAACAGATTCAGTATTCTGAAGGGATAAACCTTTAACACGATGCACTGTATCATTTGATACAGCCAATCTTTGATGTCATGCCAAAAGTAAAGGTGAACTGAATTTCGGCATTAGTGGATTCAAGACATGTAACTATGTATTTTATGACACAGCATGCAAAGACGGAGAATCATATCACGGGTCTGTTGTGCTGCTGCACACCTGAAAAGACAGCTATACCATTTAGCTAATTCCCATCTGGCTCTGCTCCTCTGTGGCAACAGTGGGGGTGTGCAATATCACTGAGCCCCTGCCAATAATACAGCATTAGCATATTGAACTGAACTGATAAAACTGTCAATCACACAAGCTCCAGTGCCAGAGGTGTGTGTGTGTGTGTGTGTGTGTGTGTGTGTGTGTGTGTGTGTGTGTGTGTGTGTGTGTGTGTGTGTGTGTGTGTGTGTGTGTGTGTGAGACTTTCCTTCTATTGTTTTGTTCCTTTCATATCTATTGCTTTTCTTATCTATATTCTTTAGCAGCACACATATTTCACATACCATGCCAATAAAAATAAAAGACAAAGAGAGAAAATTAAAATCACAACTTTTTAATGTTCCTGCAGGACCTTCTGGCATGTATGCGCTCAACTAACAATTCAGTGAATTTAAATTGATTTATTCTGTTTTTGATCTCTTCTGCCATAACTATGCAATGTATCCTCATACAACGGTGCATATGATATCTTACAAAAACATTTTTTTCGTTGCTTTCTCTAACGAATGTCCAGCAACACAAGCGATCAGTGCACCTGCAGTGCACCTGTTAAACCTACTAGGTTTAGGAAAAGATTGTGGTTTGGGTAAAAATAAGTATGTTTGTTATGTAATTTACGTAGGTGTGGATAGTTAAGTAAATTAGTTACATACAAAAAAGTAAGTTAAAACATGTCAATGTTGACTTTTGGTTTCACATGGCACACAAACATCCACTCCAACCTAAACCCCAGGAACAGCGTCCAATTTCACATAGTGGCCAAACAGTGAAACTACAACTTCTGTGTTTGTCATGTAATGCCCCAAAAATACTTTCCCCCATAGATTTAGTTAAAGGAAAAATGCTAGTGCTTTCTCTATGGGCCCCATTGGTGGGGAAGATCAGCGTAATCATAATCATAAACTGTATATAAGGTCATGTGTACCACTTTCATAGGAATGAACAGGGCTCCACCTGCAATGCTGAACAAGTTCTCTTTATACTTCCAGACTTTGTTACTCTTTAATTTCCGTCCCCTGACTTCCTCAGATGTAGCCCTGCACGTCCTCGCTTGATTGGGTTAAGTGGGTTATATACGAATTATAGTGCATTCATTATCATAGATAAGTAATAGTGAATGAGAACAGCCTGAACTATAATATTCATACTTGACTTATTGCCGTGAATACGTCTTTAAATACACCGTAAAGAGAGGATTTGTGTCTGTGGTGTATAGGGTGAATTTTCCTGCTGCTCATAAATTAGAAAATATTATTAAAACATGTCATGCATTTAGTCTTTTTCCTCCCTTGATATTACATTTCTAATCCCAGTTTAATAGTATCCTATGTTTCATAATGTGTACAGAAACACTTTTAATAATTTAAAGCACGGTATGCAAAGTGTTTTCTGAAGGAAAACAAAAAAGTTATTAAACATTTCGATGGTATCATCCTCCACTCTAATAGTGCGTTTGAAAAGACTGATTGCAAAAGATGAACAGCCAGAGTCAACAACCCCCCCCCCCCCTCCTGCTCCTCCGCCGCCTCCTAGTCCTCCCTCTCTCCTCCCCCCTTCCTTCGCTGTCCTCGTCTATCCGCACGCTTCCTTTTCTCTGTTGCTGGATGGTGCGTTCGGAGCGCATGCAGGACGGACGGCACTGGGGGCTTCCCTTCTGTCTGATGGAGACGGGCTAAAGAGGGACAAGCTCCGGCCGGCAGAGACCTCCTCGAGGATCCCGCAGGACGGACTCCGACCTGCTGCTGTACAAGCCCGGGGGGAGAAGGCACGACACAGGGGAGACACTGGAGGTAAAGGGGCCATTAATAACCTGTTGTTTGTGTGTTTTTGTTTTTCATTTGTGGCATAAAGCGCAGCGGTTGCAGACAAAAACACAGGGATGGATATTAAAGCGACATTTAAACATGTTTGTACTTGATTGGGATCTTTTCTAATGATGATTTGGAAAACAATGAAGCAGAATAGTGTATCATACACTGCTCAGTCGTCGTGTTTTTGCCTTTGATCAATTACAATTAATTTTTTTCTGTATAGAAACGAGCAAAACACGTGAGCTTAATTGAGATTGGAGTAAACGCATTTAACACAAATATTTATTTCCCAGGTATAAATTGTCTGATTTAAGTGTAAAATCAAGTGATTTTGCTCCCTCTTGATGTTCATTGTATCTGTATATGAGTAAAACAATAGAGACGGCAGCGTGATATTGGACTGCAATTCAATTATGGTTGCAAACTGGAGCTTTTTAATTTAAAGGAGGAAGGCCGAGAGCGCCGCCTCAAGTCTGAAACCGGAAATTGCACATGGCTCTGTATGTGAGACGCAAGTGAATTGGCATCATTATTAGATTTAAAACAACCACACGAGCGTCTGTCAATATGCTTCCAGTGTTTTTGTCCAGGAGAGGAAATCCTCTATTTAATCACACTGCTTCTCTGCGTCTGTACTGGAGGCCAGGATGTGCCCACATTACAGAGATGATAACCTTCTTACATAATCTGATCCTGCTGCTGGGGTTTTAAAATAGGATCTCACCCTAAAAAACAAAAACAGTTCCCATGACTGTGCTGCTTTCATTTTGTAGGCCAATCTTATTCTGCAGAGGTGAGCAGACAAGGTTGATGTGGTGACAGAGCTGAATTGTGTGCATGTCCTCAAGTGTTTGTGTAACCACACAGGCGTGACCATAGATGAGCTTTTGTACTTTTTAGTCCGCTTGTTTGCATATGGAACAATGTCAATACCCATTTATATTGATCCACCTTGTAACAATAACAGTTCTGTGTTGACTCGAGAGCATGAAACCAGGTTATTGAGCCATGTTTCAGCTGCTGTAATGACAGAAGAGAGACCTTATGAGGAACGTTTTCTTTGTTTCTTTAAGTCGTGTTTAATAAAGAGCTGAATGTCCATTAGTCTCAGAACATGTATTGGACATTATTTTGATAAGCAATTAATCGATTATGTATTTTTCATTGATATCACTGCAATATCTTTAGGTTTTGCACTGTTCATTGAATACAAAAAGCAATGTGAAGAAGTCACCTTGGGCTTTGTGAAATTGTAATAGACATCATACAGTATTTTGGTTTTTATTGGCTTCACTTTGAATTTCCCAGACTTCATTAGCTAATTAAGAAGCTGTCTGCTGATTTATTTAATACTCATTTGTTGTTTATTGTTCTGGCTTCGTATCCTGTTAAACTACAACTCTTAGTCAGACATACAGTATATATGTATATATATATATATATATATATATATATATATATATATATATATATATATATATTTTAATTTAGTTGCAGAGCTGCAACCAACAATTGTATTCATTTTTGATTAAAGTGGAAACAGACATTTTCAATTCCCTGCCTCTAGTGTTTCTAAGTAGTATTATTGTTGCTGTTACAAATTGAACCGGATCTCTTTCCGTTTTCCTCAGAGCCTACTACTAGTGGAGCTAGTGCTAGCTACTGTTATTGGATAATTAATTATTCTATTGCCCTTACATTGTCCAATCAACATTCATTTAATAATGATAAGTTAAAGCAAACATCTTTGTCAATAACCTGGTTGGACAACTGAAAACGGCCCATCACAATTTCCCCCAAGCCCTGACTGATGTCTTCAGGTTGCTCGTGTTACTGTCAACAATCCCAAAATATTCAATAAACAGCAAATCCTCACATCGTTTAAGCTTAAACCAGTAAGGTTTTTTTGTTTTTGTTTAATCGTTTACTAATCAATCACTGATCAAATTTCTAGTTAAGGTGGTTAATTGATCCTTCTCTTCTCTCCCACATTGTACAATGATGCATATTGCAGTGCCTGTTTGTTGAATGCACGGCTGCGTTTTTACTCACCTTGTCTGACACCTACTCATGCATTCTTTGTCACTCTGTTTCTCTCATTTAATATGCCTCTCACACACACACACACACACACACACACACACACACACACACACACACACACACACACACACACACACACACACACACACACACCGTAAACTACGTTCCTTTGGAGTGTCTAACCTTGAGTATTGTCACTTTCAGCAAGGCACTGACAGATTGTTTTTTTTTATCCTATCTCTGCCTCTTCTTTTACATTTTAATTAGGTTTCTGCTTCTGTCTCCTGTCCCCCTGCAGATCCTTCATCATCTGAAGCCCCCTGTTTCTCTTCCTGGGTGTGTCTTGGGGATTTTGTTTAACATGCACGCTCATATGAGTGTGTAGCTTGTAGAGTCGAGAGAAGTGTTTCGTGTGTGTGTTTGTGTGTATTACTTGAAGCACAGAGATGGGCTCGGTGGGAGCAGAGCGCCGCAGGCCCACACCGGTGCTGACGCCCGAAGAGAGGGATGTGTGGAGGGATGGAGGAAGAGCTGGATGGAGGGATGGAGGCAGGGAGGGCTGGAGGGAGGGGAGAGAGGGGAGAGAGAGCGGCGTGGTGCAGAGCTACAGCTTCGACTCGTACCAGCTGGAGGAGGAGGAGATCAGTAAAGACGCCCCGGAGCGAGGAGTGCTGGCTCTGTCTGAGCCCGGTGAGCTGTGTGAGCGCGTGTGTGTGTGTGTGGGTGTGTATACTGGTTTTAGAAATAGAAAGACGAGGAAAAGAGGAAAGGAAAGAGATCAATATATCAACAACACAACAAAATCCTCCTTCTACTCCAAAACATCAGGAAAAGGAAAGAGTTTAGATAGATAGTACCAACAGTGTTAATCCGAGACTAACCTTCTTCTATTGTGAAGTTTGAGGAAAAGCTTTGTTAAAGCAACACGTCGCCTGTTAATTCCAGCTTGTCAGATGCATTGTTGTGCACTTGACACTGAAACAGGAAGCTTTTCCTGTTTAAATCTAAGCTTCTATTTGGCCAATGACTGCTGATTTGTTCTATTCTTATTGAACTGTTGCTCAGAGGTATCTTTGTCTCTTTTTGACCTTTCAATTTCCAGCCTGGTTGAACCATTGTACAGCGTTTTGTTATCATATGCAAAAATAAACCCTTCATACAGAATAACATCTATGTTTAAAGAGGACTTGTAAAACCTAAAAGCATGAAAGACTAGAGTATCATGAACACGTGTAGGCCTACTGTTACATTATCCATATTAATTACCAGGCTCCCCTTATAATTCCAGGGAGTAAAGGGGAAATGATGGTGATTTTACACACATTTTGCCTTGTTATATTCAACCAACACCCTTTTTCCATTTTTAAAGAAAGCCCTGTTATGTTATCTCACTAAATGTGTCACTTTTATTTCCTGAGAACGCAGGTGCTGAAGTTAATCTAAGTTAATGGGGAAACAGTGCTAACATTAGCATTCTGAGCTTACTAGCTTCCATTCCAGCTAGTTTCACCTGGAACATCTTTCTGTGAGGACAGGGACAGATGGCTAATGAACATGACACGATACATAAACAACGCTGTGTGTGCTTGTTGAAAAAGGAGAAAAAACATCTGGTAGTTGACAGTACGTCTCCTACAAATACCCACTCTTAAATGTCATGCTGACACAAGAACACCACGCTTGTAGCCACTGCTTCCACAAATATGTCCAAGGAAGGTTTATATCCTGTTGACAAATGATGCACAATAGCTGCAGTATAAGTACAGTTTATGTGTGTGCATGTGTTTGCAGATGATAAAAGAGGCTGAGATAATGACACAGAGAGATACATAAAGAGCAACAAAGAAACAGAAAGCAAGCCTGTTAACAGAACATTGGTGTGTTGCCTGGTGACTGAGGTTGCACAAGGGGCACGTTAATCAGATCACAAGTGACCAAGGCTGCACAGTGGGGGCTCTAGACTTTCAGAAACCCCTCTCTCTTCTGTCTCTTCATCCTTTACCTTTGTCTCTCTTTTTCCTGCAGCTGTCTGCATATCTCAGTGGACAGCCAACAAAATAGAAATGTATGCAGTCTACCTTTTTCCTTAAAGAAAGAAGAGAGACTGAAGTAATCCTAGCCTGTCATTACAGTCCTGCACCTACTCTACAATCTGTGGTTCTACTAACGGACCGTAAGGAAGTTATTGAGGGGCCAGCGGGGTCAGAAAAGGGGGATGGTGGTGTAATTTTTCTTTTGGCTGAAAGTAGAGTAGTCCAACCTTTTTGGGAAAGCAGGAGAGCTAAATTTATATTGTATTTCAGTCTTCCTTTGCATTATGTTAATACTTAATTAAATAGTTACAAAAAGCCAACTTTTACTTGTGCCATGTTTCATAAAGATAGACGTCCTTTTGACCTCCCTGGGTTTATAAAGAGACGAAGAGTGTGACTTTAGCAAAGTGTATTTTGCTTGGTGTTTCAGACAGCTAGTGTTAGCAGCTCAGATAGCAAGCTAATAATTACGTTACATGGATGGAAGTAACGTGAAGGAGGGAGGAGGTGGGGCCGACAAGCCCATTCGTTTTGCTGGTGCTCTGGTGAGACGTCTAGTGGTTTTGAATGTCGTATAACCTTTAATAACCCTAGAGAGGAAGTCCACCCCCTCACCATCCAAAGGATTTTCATACAGTCTTAAATATGACTGTTTGAAAGGGGAAGATAACCATAAAAGATTTCCATATTGTCAGTTTCTGCACTGAAATGTCAGTCACACAGTGTGGGCGGTGCGATGTTGTCTTCTTCATTGGATTTTCTGTTACAATAATGAGGTTTGAGTTTCAGCAGGCAGTGATCTCTTCTTCTGTCTGTGCAGCCATGGTGATGCTCATTGTGTTATATCTCCACAATTAATGCCAGCGTTTTTATTTTACCCAATAAACAACGAACATAACAACAGAAATTAAAAAGTATGTAATGTATGCATTGCCACTAAATAGGTTATTGAAATAGGCATTTATTGTTTATAAAGAAATAATGTGGATTACTGAGGGAGCTATTTGCAGGTCCTCACCTATTATCAGATGAAAAGGAAATTCAGTCTCAGATTTTATAATAACATAAAACATTAAGAAGTCTCAAATTCATGTTTTTCCCCCTTTAGTCGGCTGTAAAATGTAAAAACTCAAAAGTGGTTTGGAGCTCAGTGGAGCTGCTCCGTCAGTGGAGCTGCTCCGTCAGTGCAGCTGCTCCGTCAGTGGAGCTGCTCCGTCAGTGGAGCTGCTCCGTCAGTGGAGCTGCTCCCTCAGTGCAGCTGCTCCCTCAGTGCAGCTGCTCCGTCAGTGGAGCTGCTCCGTCAGTGGAGCTGCTCCGTCAGTGGAGCTGCTCCCTCAGTGCAGCTGCTCCGTCAGTGGAGCTGCTCCGTAAGTGCAGCTGCTCCGTCAGTGGAGCTGCTCCGTCAGTGGAGCTGCTCCGTCAGTGGAGCTGCTGCTACAGCTTCATTTATCCTGAGTAGCTTTAATGAAGATGGAGTGTGTTAGCTTTAGACCTAATTCAGATGTTTTGAACATTTCTATCCCCGCTGTGTGAGTGTGATTTCATCCTCGTTTAATTCTCTAACCCTTGACTCCTTCTTTCCCGCTCAGACTTTGAGGAGCCGATCCCTGACGACCGTTACCATGGCATCTACTTTGCAATGCTATTGGCTGGCGTGGGTTTCCTGCTCCCCTACAACAGCTTCATCACCGATGTGGACTACCTGCATCACAAGTTTCAAGGTATAAATATGCACGCATACAGCTATGCATACACCTATAAAGAATGCAGGGATTGTACATGCACACCTGCAGAGTACACATTCATATCCAGCTCCCATGAGTCATGTGTGTGTGTTTGTGTTTCAGGAACCTCCATAGTGTTCGACATGAGTCTGACGTACATCCTGGTGGCTCTGTTGGCCGTCATCCTCAACAACGTGCTGGTGGAGAGGCTCAGCTTGCACACTAGGATCACTGTGGGTAAGTCGGGCAGGAACCCGCTCACAGAGCTTTAACTGTGAAAGATTTCTCATTATGGGAACTTCTGCTGTTACTCATTTATTTATGACCCTCTGGGAACCTCGAAGCTTATCAGAGCAAGAATACGCAGAGCAAAGATTGGGTAGAGAATATAAAGAGAAAGAGAAGAATGCACTCTGTAATCATTTTCTTGTGGGTTTTATTCATGAAATGTTTCAAACAAACGTCTGCAAACACTGAGAAATCACAAGGGTCGGTCTTTCATGGATTTGGGCATTTTTTTTGTTTTTGTTTTCACTTCTTTAAAATCTTACATCATCTTCATTTTTGCTGTCAGCTTTCAAAACACTTTTAAAGCGAACTCACTATGCTATTTAAGTAAACCATTCTGCCCCGTGATCCTGATCCGCTCCAATGGGTTCTTGGTCTATGCTACACCCTTTCACAAACTGTCATGAAACTCGGGCCAGTGGTTTTACCGTAATCCTGCTGATAAACAATCAAACAAACGGACAAACCAAAAGTGTGCACATCCAGGCAGATTTCAGGTTTATTAAAGACTAAGCCTGATAATGGAGAGATTTAAATATGGCCCCAAATTATTCCTTAAAAAGCGTTTTTTTTATTGCTACTACACGTCTTTGCAACTATTACCTAAAGGAAAAGAATGTTAAAAATGTATGTGCCCCTAGGAGAATTTTGTGAGGGCAAGGTTTCACCACCATCCTTGAGGTCTTCTGAAGTGTGTTGTCTGCTGGAGAGCTCGTCTCTGGAGCTAATAAACTCAGGGTCGGACTTCAGATGGAAGAGATACCGCTGGCACGTCGGCCCTGTCAAAGATGTGTTCAGTCAGGCGATC
The DNA here is from genome assembly GCF_900634415.1 of Cottoperca gobio. NCBI lineage: Eukaryota > Metazoa > Chordata > Actinopteri > Perciformes > Bovichtidae > Cottoperca > Cottoperca gobio. Next base: position 15,951,596 of record NC_041362.1, on the reverse strand, counting down.
CCAACATGACTTGGTCTGCTCTCTTTTCTCTTTCTCTGCAGGTTACATCTTAGCTCTCGGGCCGCTGGTCTTTGTCAGCGTGTTTGATGTGTGGCTGGCCAAGTTCACCACCAGGCAGGCTTATATCATCAACCTTGTGTCAGTGGGAGTGGTGGCCTTCGGATGTACAGGTACTATTAATAATAATGTAATATCTATCTATCTATCTATCTATCTATCTATCTATCTATCTATCTATCTATCTATCTATCTATCTATCTATCTATCTATCTATCTATCTATCTATCTATCTATCTATCTATCTATCTATCTATCTATCTATCTATCTATCTATCTATCTATCTATCTATCTATCTATCTATCTATCTATCTATCCATATATCTATCCATCCCCCTCTCTCTTTCTCTCTCTCTCTAGTGTTCATTAAATTCTGTCCACCATATATGTACTCTCTATATAGAAAGTAATGCTTCAGTAAGGCTTCAGTCAGAGCTGCTAATGACTTCCATACACTGACCTGGTCGTCGCAGTGATCACGGAGCCTTTCAGCCAACAGGAGTAACAACAGGAGTAACAACAGGAGTAACAACAGGAGTAACAACAGGAGTAACAACAGGAGTAACAACAGGAGTAACAACAGGAGTAACAACAGGAGTAACAACAGGAGTAACAACAGGAGTAACAACAAGAGTAACAACAAGAGTAACAACAGGAGTAACAACAGGAGTAACAACAGGAGTAACAACAGGAGTAACAACAAGAGTAACAACAAGAGTAACAACAGGAGTAACAACAGGAGTAACAACAGGAGTAACAACAGGAGTAACAACAGGAGTAACAACAGGAGTAACAACAAGAGTAACAACAGGAGTAACAACAGGAGTAACAACAGGAGTAACAACAGGAGTAACAGTTTAATTTGCGGCAGTCTGGAGGTCAGAGCGGCTTCTCCCGAATGTGTAAAGGTTCAGGAAGCTACGCCTCAAAATGAATTGTGTTGTTACAGTGTTGACTGTTTGCACAGATAATCACTTCCTCATCCCTCCCTAGTGCAGCAGTCCAGTTTCTATGGTTACATGGGGATGCTACCCAAGAGGTACACGCAGGGGGTGATGACTGGAGAGAGTAAGTACGCCCACACAGACAATGAATTGGGCACACACGTCCCTATCCCAGCTTTCATATCCTTCACTACGTTCCTTTTTCTTATCCTTCCCCCTCTGCCCCCCCCCCCCCCCCCCCCCACACACACACACACACACACCAGGTACAGCAGGTGTAATCATCTCCCTGTCTCGCATCTTCACCAAGCTGCTGATCCCCGACGAGAGGAGGAACACGCTCATCTTCTTCCTCGTCTCCATCAGCATGGAGATGCTCTGCTTCCTGCTTCACCTGCTCGTCCGACGCTCCCAATTCGTCCGCTACTACACCAGCCAGGCCCAGTGCAAAGCTCCGGGCAAAGTTCACGACGCACGTGACAACGGAACGGGATACAGAGTTCACCACGATGTCACCTCAGAGGAAGTAAGATTTGTAAGTTTGTGGACAGTTTATTGGCTATACCAGGTGTGTGTGTGTGTGTGTGTGTGTGTGTGTGTGTGTGTGTGTGTGTGTGTGTGTGTGTGGATACTGAACAACTTGGATATTCTCTAATATTTAAGAAGTACATTTATAAGAATATACACACATTTGTGAAAACATTTATTGTGTTTTTTGTCAATGAACCACGTTGGTGCAACAGTATGGAACAAATCAGTAGGTTGTTTTCTTCTAATAGATCCGATTCACTGCAACGTCTCTTCCTAAATGCAGATGCTGATAATATGGTGATTCTGGGCTAAAGTCACGAGTATCTCCTTATTGCTAAATTATTTACTTATTGCAAAGTATATTTTTGTTTGGCCGATGAAAGATGAAGACACAAGCAGTTTTAGAGGCTCTCCTGCGAACAGACAGAACATGAGAGTCACGACTGCAACTGTTGAGGACAAAGAGAGGGGACAGAGGGGGAACTAAAAACCAAAAATAGAGGGCAGAGAAATGACAGAAGAAGAAGTGAATCCACTTTGTGACGCCCTCCCTGTGTTTGACTGTAATGTGTGTGTGTGTGTGTGTGTGTGTGTCAGTATGTGTGTGTCTTGTGTTCTGCTTCTCGGGGCTGATTCAGGCAGCTCTTTGTTCTGGTTGCCGGGGGAAACCGAGCACTCTATACTGAGGGCTAATCAAGAAGAGTAGTGCCTTCTGGCCCGCAAGTCCCCTCTAATCAACTAATGGATCGCTGTGTGTGTGTGTGTGTGTGTGTGTGTGTGAGTGTGTGTGTGTGTGTGTGTGTGTGTGTGTGTATGTGCACGCAGTATTGCTTGTGCACACCTGTGTCTGTGTGATGTGCCTATGAAAAAGTGTGTGTTTGGAAAGATTTATGAGGATGTGCTTATATGTTTGGATAAAGAGGAAATGCATGCTAGAAAGTGTGTGTGTGTGTGTGTGTGTGTGTGTGTGTGTGTGTGTGTGTGTGTGTGTCTTATTTGCAGTCCAATCGTCGTCATTTCATTGCATCAACCTGCATGAACCCACAGCGATCGTCTCTAATAGCCGCTGCCAGAAACAATAAAAGCTGACGTCATGCAGCCAGGAAGCCGTTGTTCACAAGAAAACCCTGAAAAGATAAAGTTCACTAAACCACTGCAAGAGCATTTGTTTATTTACTGTGTGGTGGCTACCTCTAGTGTTTTCTTAATGAACTGTTAATGTCCTTCAAAAAGCCTTGAAATTGTTTTCAGGAAGGGGAGGAACAAAATGAGGACGCTTCCCCTGTAACTCAATAGCTGATCACTTAATAGTTCATATTTCTTTTCATAGTTTGGAATTGTAGGGTTGAAATGTATCTTTTTACTGTTATTTATTTATATATTTTTGTGTTAACTTGTTTTTTATATATTTTTCTTGATGCTTCTTGTTATTGCACTGTCCCCTTTGCTGCTGTAACCAGTGTTGGGGAGTAACTAGTTACATGTAACAGAGTTGTGTGATTAAATACCAAAATAAATGTAATTGTAATAAAGTTATAATTACTGAGAAGATATCATTACAAAGAGTTTACATCCAGATATTTGATTTATATTTGATGTTCATTCTGTTGCTCTTCTAATTCAAGTTATATTGAATAACTAATATACTTGAATATACTAATAGTAAAGGGTTGACAGTAATCCGTGTTGAGTACTGTTGTGAAGTTTAAAATGATTTATGACTTTTCAGAAAGTAATAATGTAATAAGTGACATTATGTTGATGAAGTTATTAAAACAGTGACATTACTTACTACATTTATAACAGGATAACTAGTCACATCTCAAAGGTCATGTGTTGGTTTCACTAAAAGATTGATCTGTGTGTGTCTCTCCTCAGGGAAACGGTGGGACGGCACCGACCTCTGCAGAGGAAGTCGTTGAGGACTTTGAGGGCGGGACGTATGTGCGATTCGACGCCCCGAAAGCCAAGATAAGGAGGAGCTGGCCCGGTGTCCGTGGTACTCTCTCTTTTAATCCCGTGTACTCACCGCTCAATTACCCTCCGACTCCAACAGATGGATTTGGAATTTAAATGTGTCCCCTGGTGATTCATGGGAGGAGGAGAGTGTTCTTAGTGATGAACCTGCTCAACTGAGAGCTTTAGGAATTTAAATATCCCTACGTGTGTGTGTGTGTGTGTGTGTGTGTGTGTGTGTGTGTGTGTGTGTGTGTGTGTGTGTGTGTGTGTGTGTGTGTGTGTGTGTGTGTGTGTGTGTGTGTGTGTCTCTTCTCTAACCAGACATGATCTTGCATCGTTACGTGGTGTCCCGTGTGATCTGGGCCTACATGCTGTCCATAGCAGTGACCTACAGCATCACCCTGTGTCTGTTCCCCGGGCTGGAGTCGGAGATACGAAACCCCACCTTAGGAGAGTGGCTCCCCATCCTCATCATGGCCACCTTCAACATGTCCGACTTTGTTGGCAAGGTGAGGAGCAGGTTTTTTAAATTGTAAAGAAGGATGGTGACTGAACAGATATTCATTTAAATAAAAGTCTTTGAGATTATTACTTTGCTTTTTCTTAATTCCATGTATTCATTAAACGTTAAAGCGGCTATAATCTGCATTTTTTCATTGAACTATGGATCACATGGAAACTTAAAATCAAATAATTAAATGAATTGATTAATAATGGTAAAACACATCAGGCGGACTAAAGTGAAGCTTCAATAAATCAAGTTGCAGCAAACAGTATAATGAGTCAAATTCAGCAGTTCCAGTAAGAGGACACAGTTTAGTGTTTGTAGTTGTTTATGTAAATGTGTTTATGTTTAGTTGTAACTACATAAAATATACATAAAATAGTGTTTTGAAAAGTGAATGGGACCTGTCCCCAGGGGAGCTTTGCCCTCAAATATAAAATACACTTCATCAACTCGGAAAACAGCATTCATAATTTCTCATTGTAACCTCATCTTTTATGTTTTCTAATATTCACGTATAGCTCTTTGGCAATCCCTATCATTTCACACCTCCTGAGATTCTGGGAGTTATCTGTGCGTCAGGCTTCTCGGCACTACAGAAGCAGGAATAGTCACACTGTAACACTGGAGCTGACCTTGTGAAATTCTTAGAGGAGTTGCTCCATTTATGGTTTATTTTTGTGGATAATTGCACTTCGCTCAAAGGCTTTATGTGAATATTCAGAAATAAAAGGTCATCTTTTTTCTTTTCTTTTGTTGTTCTGATTGTACACTTTGTCCTCAAAGCAAGTTTTTGTTGAAATGGGAGAAAAAAAGATAAAGAGGGACAATGAGATTAAATAGAAAATGGGAAAGAAAAATGAGGGTAGCTTCAAGGTAAAAAGAAGAAAGTAAAGAGCATGAATAGAGCGGGAAAATGTTTTTCTTTGCGGTTTTTACTTATTTATTATTCTCTCTGAGGAGTGCCATAAGCAGCTGGTAGACCAATGACTTAGAGGGTTACTGCAATGTTCAACTTTCATTTTAAGACTTGTTTGACAAAAGTTCTGGTGACAAAGCAGAATTGAACCTGCGGCCTTATTGAAACACACCACTGCTCTCTCCTCAGATCCTGGCAGCCCTGCCGTACGACTGGTCCGGAGGCCGCCTGCTCTTCTTCTCCTGCCTGAGGGTGGTCTTCATCCCTCTGTTTGTCATGTGTGTGTACCCGGCCAGCGCGCCCACCCTGTCCCATCCCGCCTGGCCCTGTCTCTTCTCTCTCTTCATGGGAGTCACCAATGGATACTTCGGGTCTGTGCCGATGATCCAGGCTGCGGGCAAGGTGCCGCCCGAACAGAGGGAGCTGGCAGGTTAGTGATTCACTTTAGTAGTTTTATGCAGAGAGAGATAGTTTATAAAGGTGTAGTAGCTATTATATTGGAGAGAAGGCGGACATATGTACGGCCGATATCTCCAACACTCTCACACCAAAACAATATATCTAGATAAATATCACCACAGGTAAGAGGAAAATATGTTTTTTTGATTTTGGGGTGAACTGTCCCTTTAAAAGCCCACTCTCTCTGGATAAGCTAGTTATCTATTATCTCGGTGCATCAGCTCCACAGTCACAGTGCTCTCTGTGTCTCTCCAGGGAACACCATGACAGTCTCCTACATGACAGGCTTGATGGTGGGCTCCGTCGTGGCATACGCGGCTTACAGCTTCGCCGCTCCAGCATCAGGAACACACTTCTCCACACTCAACATACACCCACCTGCCAACGCTACCGGGTATTGAATGTCCACACACAATAAGACACACACAGATGCAAACACACACACACACACATGTACACACACTTACCTGCAGGCATTTACACACATGAGATTCAGGAGAAGCCTGCGCAGGCTGGTGGACTGGAGTCCAGCTGCAGAGGACGAGAAGACGTCTGTAAAGAACTCTTTAAAGGTTCATGTTTATACTCTGAGATTGATTCTCCTTTGTCCAGATCATTCTTTGATTTTACTCACTGGATAAAGATTGTGGAATAAGATACAAAAAAATTGAGGATTTTATGTTAAACAGTGAAAACGTCGCAGATTTCTCCACTCTCTCTGGTGGTCCTCTGACCTTCAAATGTCATGGCTCTGCTGTGATGAACTTTTCCCTGGAGGTGAAGAACAGGAGCCGTGCATCTGTCAGAAAGCCAACAGAAGCCCTTTTGAGTGTCTCACAGTGAAATTATTGTCTGCATGTGTGTGTGAACAGACCGGCTGACATTTGTACAGTGTAAAGTCAAGCAGCTTTTCGCTGCAGGGAACGAACGGCTCGCAGTTTTCGAGGACGGGTCACATATGTTACATTTCACTATGTTGATATTCAGAGCGGAGAGATGATGTCACTGTGGATTTTCCCGGAGCAGTTGTTTCTGCTTTTTTTCTCATTATATTCTCTGACCGCACGGTTCAAAAGCTACGACTAAAGCGACTTGAAGGGACCTTTATATAACTCACAGTGAAACAGGAGCTCCCGTATAACAGGAGATCATTGTGAGTGTGTGCAATTATGAGACGGATTTAAAGAGAGAGTTCTGATTTGTTGGGGTGAGGTTGTATGAGGCGGGCTACTTATCCATAGTCAGCGTATACCTCATACAACCTCACTCCAAAAAATCTGAGAATATAATGAGAAAGAAAAAGCTGAAAGGTGGAGCAATGTTGAAGCTTTTTGGAGTTATTATGAGTCTGTGCATTTGCAGTTGCTGCTCTCTGTTCTTTGCTAAAAGAAGACGAGAATAAGCAGACAGTCTGTTCGGTGAGCTTCACGTCACCTTATTGCACCCTCTGATGGCTGGACAGAGCACCGAATGCTGGTATGAGTTTACCAAATGACATATGGTGATAGCTGTTGTATTTTTAAAAAAATGGTTTGTGTCCCCTCTGTGTCCCTCTGAACGGTGTCTGTGTGTAACATCCATGTAATGATGTGGGATATTATAGGGAGACAAATATGTGCCAAAAAGTCTGTTTCTGATCAGTGTTAGCAGCTGAGAAAAGAGTGAATGTAAGATAAAAGTTGTAAATATATAGAATTAAACGCACTCAAGGCGGTGAAGAGCTCTTAATTTAACGCCACTAGAAAATATAAAATTCATATGTTTTGTAGCTTTATTTGGCAGAACCGATTTATCATTTTACAGCTTCTCAGTTCCTCCACATTTCCCGTTGGATTGGATTAATTTCTCATCAATAAGAGAATCTCCTGACAGTGCAGAGTTCAGACTTTATACATTATGAAGAAAACAGGCCTCGGTGTAGAAAGCCATGAAGTGCACTACATTATGGAGGTGACGGCTTGAATGCAGCCTAATGTTAATGGTGCCTTTTGGGAGCGCCCCTCGTTACTGTATGTCCTGCTGTGCTGCCTGAGGCTGCTCTCCGCTCACTGAGCTGCCGGGGTTGAAGGTGTTTTTAGTTATGTTTGGTCAGATGTGTCATTAAAGGACATGAAAAGTCTCTCTTTCCTTCTCTGTCTCTCTCTTTGGGAGAAACTTAAGGCACATTTGAGAGAAGAAGGATCTCACTTTTCAAAGAGTTGCATGTTAAACCCGTATTTCTTTCAACCCTTCAAGCTAATATAAAGGAAAGGTTTGACATTTAGGGACATACACTTATTAACTGTCTTGTGGAGAGTTAGATGAGAAGATACCACTCTCATGTCTGTATTTTAAATGAGGCGACAGCCAGCAGCCGGTTAGCTTAGCTTTACATAGATGCTGCAGGGGAAACAGCTAGCTTGGCTAACACAATCCACCTACCAGCACCTCTAAATTAACGTCATATATCTCGTTTGTTTAATCTGTTGAGAATAAGCGTATTTCACAAAATGTTGAAATATTTACTGCAGTGGCAGATTATTTGACTATAATCATAAAACAAGTGTCCTTTTAATAAGAAATCTGCGTAGTGATCTGCCAGAGCAACACACAGTTTAAAGTTAAACTGAAGTGGAGAAAATAAATCCCGCAGACTGACACTTTAATCTGTTTAAAACGGACACTTTCAAATCTTATTAATGAGCTACTCTAAGAAAGAGTTTTCTGATGAATCATTTATCATTTCAGAACATATCTTTTGCATTTGCTGACACTTCTATCCGGAGTAACAGTAGAATAAGCCTCTCCAGAATGAGACCCCACAGGAAGCGCTCTGACTGGATCACTGTGAGAAGAAATCTCCAGCTACATGCAAACACACCGACCTGTGACCGGTATTTTTTTGACTGGGGAAAAAAACTTTAAAACTGCGTTTTATATCTGTCAGCCTGACAGGTGACGTCCTGCTTCTGTTTTCCTCCCAACCAACAGCAAAGAATTTCTTCAGAAGCGCGTCATGCGACTGTTTTAGACTGAGCGCCCATGTGACTGCACACTGTGAAGCATCATGAGGGTGTAAAAAGAAGGAGATCCAGACACTACACTGTATGTGTATGTGCGTATATATATATATACATACATATACATATATACATGTGTGTGTATATATCTACTGTAACATAATATATTTTGCAGATGATAGAGCCTTTGTGATGCAGAATTTGGTCCTTTTTTGGGTGTCTAATTTAGGTTTTTTCAAAAATATGTGCGTTCAACAACCAAAACAACCTGCCTGGTTTCAGGAGTGGGAGGATAATTATTATTAACTCCATGTATCAGTCTAAATTCTAACCAGGATTGGAGCAGATTTGATCAGCACTCAGTGTTTCATTCCTGACACTATTTATACATAAAAAATTATACTTATTGCTGAGCCAAATAATCAAAATATGACTAATACCACCCTCCAGAACTTGCTAACTTGTGTATGTGCAAAATTCTCCAGTCATGTGAACAGAAATTTAGTTTTATTGTAAATATGTCATGATTTCGGTTTAATTTTCTGTTTGTGGCCATCATCAGAGCTTAATAAAACATTTGTTTACATCCGTGTCTACCAGTGCTGTTGTTATTTCTGATGTCACATATTTACATGGTCGGAGAAAAAAATCAGGTTTAGATCCGAGCTCCTTTGTGTCTGTCAGAACAGGAAGCCACCACATTTAGTCAGTCAGATTTAGACAGCTGTGAGCAGAACAGATCCGCGCCACAAAATCTCACTTCTCACAAAGTCTAATTCTCTTTTGAGCTTTTATAAACGCAGCTTTTATTACGAATGTTTGATAATCTTGTTTTCTAAAACATGAAACATTAGGAGCAGGTTTGATCGCTCCTTCAGAGCTGGAGTTAGTGAGCATGTTTACAAGCGTGTGCCCTGCTGATGGGTCCTTGAGCAACAATCTGAATGCCATTGCTGTGTAGAGGGACAAGACAAATGTGACTTCATCCTGCAGGGGTCAATAAGTGAAATGAAATCTGCATTAACAGCTTCTATCCAGCAGAGAGAGCTGCAGCTCAGAGAACAACTTCAAGCAGTGCGCAGTAAGAGGACTTCAGGTCCAAATGGACACTGGTGTTGTAGAGCATTTGTTTCAGGGATCAGAGGTTGTGTCTTTATTTAGCTTCACACCAGAAGTGTCAGAGAGTCCCAGAGGAAAAACGAAAGAAGTTTCCGCAAAAGAGACATTTCTTTTTACATTTTCTTTACCCTTCTGTTGCAGGACAGTGTCTCTGCAGGACACACTACGGAAGCCCTGAGAGGCAAGTGAGGAAAAAAGAATTATGGCCAAGAAGGTTTTGCCGGGATAACTTTTCTAAGTTACTTTTTTTTTCTATTTGTGAAAACAGGTTAAAAAAGAAAATTGGCTGACAAAATGTTTTTCAAAGTGTTTGTTGTTGTAATACTCCGTTTGGCCACAAGAGGCTGAAGTGCACCACTACCACATGTTCTAAATAAGACTCCAAGCATTTCTTAATTAATGAACACAAGGTACATATATTGTGTTTGAATAAGTAATGTAACATTACTGTCAAGACTTTATTTCGAAAAATCCTCACAAAAACGACTTCTTTTCACCCGTCTCCACGGATGAATAAAAGATTATCCTGTTCTTAAATCACAGGAGAGAAAACCATTTAGATCAGACTTAGAAAATGGATCACAAGAATATTTTCTCTCTCACTTGCCTCTCAGGGCTTCCATAAACAACCCTAAAAGGCCAATAGCATATTCTACCTTGTGTTCATAGTGTTATAGAGGTCAAAGTGTATCTGTGTGTGCGTGAAACTATAAATGTCTGGGTGTTTTTTTGTCTGTGTGCATTTGTGCCTGTGTGTGTGTATTTGTGTGCTAATTTTGGATGTGGCTGCAGGGAAAGAAAGTCTCTGGTGTGTGTCAGAGCAACGGATCATTAGTCATGCTGCTCCACATACTGTAGAGAGGAAGAGAGGAGAACGATGGAGTAGATAGAGGAAGGTAGAGGAAGGTAGAGAGGGAGTGGAAGGGTGAAGGAAGTCTGTGTTTTAGTTTTAATGGTGTTTTAAAGGTCAATATTTGCTCTTCAAATGGATTGTAATGTCTCAGTATTAGGAAACAAATGATGATAACTCACACCAGTACTATTGTTAGTGCTCTTTTTTGTTCCCTAGGAACCCACAGCTTCCTTTCACAGATTGGACACCAGATGTATCTCTCTGCCCGTGACTTGCATAACCGTCTGTTTTTGAAAAAGACGTGGGATGAATTTGTGCAATAAATCTGTATCACTTTGTGTCATAAAGCAAAGCGGCCAATCTTCTCAGCGATCCGCTCGTTTGTTTGAATAAATAAACGGCCATTTATTGATGTGAAAATGCATTTTCACATCAATAAAAACGGTTCCTCTTCTTCTTCACTGTCTCTGTGCTGAGGATGAAACCCTATTAGAGAAGGAAACAACATGTGTGAAGACATATGTGTATGAACTGTGATGCATATTGAAACTGTCACCTTCTTTTCTGTGCATTTCTTAACACACTTTGTTTTATAATTATAGCTTAAAATAACAACATCACCATCATATGTATGCCATGTTGAATAGCTGCCTACAAAACTGACCAGATATTTACATGTTTATAATAACATAATAAAAAGCAAATGATATCACTTTTAATTAATAATAACTCAAAAATGTATATAAGGCAATGGTGGGGCACAGATAAAAATGGAAATACAAATCTGGAAAGCTCAGAGTCACATTAGAAATGTAATAACCTGGAGAGATTTGTGTTGGAGGAATCAGATTGTTTTAAAATGTATAACTTCTTGATAAAAAAAACAATGAACCAGGATGCAGTGCTCCCGCTGACGGGAGTGTAGATGTGCACTGATCAACCTCGCCCTCATATCTTAGTATTGCTCATATATTCAGCCTTTCTGGGAAAAAGTGGGACATTGCCTGAAGCTCTGTGTGTGATATCTATCCCCTGAAAATCTTTATGACTGCAAGTAAAACAAAACAGTCACTGAGGTTTCCTGTCAAAGGAGCTTTTTGTTGTGGAGGTATTTGTGATGATGAATTGAGGATCTAAAGAGAGTGTCATGTGTTGTTCAGATTGTGTCCTCTGGGACAAATCTGTGACCTCAGGTCATATGAGTAAAGTTGATCTGACTCCAGAGAAGAGAAAAGGTTGATGAATCAAAATGAGGAAGAGAGAGAAACACAAAACCTGGGGGTCAGAAGGAGAAGGCCAGTTGTAGAAACAAAGGAAATAAGTATAATAAAGGTGAAAGAGGAAGGTATTAGAGAGAGTAGAGGTAAAGGGAATGGTCATAAGCTGAAGGTGTGGAGGGAGAGGTGATGGATGAGAAAACTAGAGAACAGGTGATTGGCCAGAAGAACAGACGCAGGCTTCCTGATAAGTGACAGGATGCGCAGATACGTAAGTAAGATGGATAGAGGACGATTAAAACAGTCTGTCCCTGTATAGAACTAATCAAATGAATACACACGCAGAAACACTGATGAGCCTCGGCCCTCTACAGGTGGTGCACGTGAGCTGGAGAAGACTTCCCTCTTTTCTTCCTGTTCAAAATGGTTCTAATTTAATGCGTTTCATTGGCATCCTTCAGTTTCACAGTTCCAAAGCAGGTTGTTCAAGGTTTACAATGTAAGTAAGCTACTTACTATGGACTCTGTGAAGTAGGTTGAGAATCAGCATTCCTACCCTGCCACCTGATCTACTACACACATTAATTACCCTGTTTGTGAAGTCCAGAGTAAAAGATGTGAAGGCTATAACATGAGACACTCAGTCAAGAAGCTACTGTATGTGCTGCCTTAATACAAATAATGAATGATTAAAGCACATTCAGTACATCCAATATTGCATGACATGTAACTGTATGATTCATATGTGTAACCAGAAGATAGATTTGTCTTGTATCATCAATATGAGCTGAATGCTTTGCCCCTTGCTTAAACCTGAATACAAATCATTTGGATTTAAAGTAAAGTTGTGGACCTTGAGAAGTTAATATCTGTTTTATGGTAGTAAAACATAAAGTGTTGGTGTATTTAAGATCTTGAAGGTTCTGAAAGGATTCTCTAGCCTATAAATTAAACAAACCCGTGAGGCCTCTAAAGCAAACCCGGTCATTACCAAGTGCACAGATCAAAGAGGAGAGCTGCCGTTTACAGGCGCGGCCGATACTATTATCTGACTTCAGGGCTGTTCAGTCAGCAGTATTATCAGAGTAAGAAGGGTAGGCGCCTGGAAGTAGGCAGTTAGAAGCTCGGAGAATTTCGCCACCATCTTAAACAGCCTTGAGGAACCTGATGGAGTTGTACTCTACAGTCCTAAAGCCCGGACCCTTTAATCCGAGAGCTGCTCCAGATACACCCTGCTTCTATCAGGGCATAATATACGGGGATTTAACTTGTAAAAACTCAGAATGAAATAAATACATATTTTGTGCATTACTACACTATGTAGTAATTAACGCCCTAAACAAGAACAGTTACAAGAATACAACAAAGTTGATAAAAGGGGGTTCAGTCTGACAGTGAACTGCAATAGTATTTGTATACTTTGTATAGTATTGTAGTATTATATAGTATAATAGCATTGAGTATGCAATGCTTTATATTTTCATGTATTTTTAGACATATCATTTCTTTTACAACAAGGAAATCATTGGGAACCTATAAGATGCATTCATTGAATAAACACACCAAATTCCAAAAGAGTCCAAAGCTGAGATACAACTCGTCTAGTTAGCTTCAAGCAGGACTGGTTGACTTGTTCTTATTCTCCATGACCGGATTTAGCTGCTGCGTTATTTACAAACTAAATCACAGAGATACATTCATCAAAAATGTTTTTACTTCAATTACAGGAAGCAGTTAAGGGGAACATGTATTTAACTTTAACTGGATTTGATTCCCTTGCTTTAGCCATGTAGTTTGGTTTTTAGATGTGTTTTGCTGTAACTGCACACTTATCTTTTAAATTATACATTTCTATGACAATCATAGACTGTATAGCCTTTAAGTTTATATATATATATATATATATATATATATATATATATATACATATATATATATATATATATATATATATATTATTTTTAATAGAAAAATCTGAATTTGTTTTCAGCACTGCAATGACTGCAGAGCTTCCCGTCAGGGTCCCAACAACCTGCCCCAATTATCAGTGAATGCTGCCTGTGCCGTATGTAGTCTGAGAAGTAAAACCCAGGGGGGGGGGGGGGGTCCATAAAGCTGCTGCCTCCAAAGCTGATTATTGTGGGCAGAGGGTAACACAAGAAGGCAAACCAGATGAGCGTATCAACATTTTAATCAACTCTTCTCTTGTCTGGATTTTGGAAGCTGGAGAAAGAACTGAAGAAGACGGTGTTAAAATGTTAGAGGTGTTAAGAGAGATTTAAAAAACTAAATCATGTCTCTCCTCGTCTACAGGAGCGGGGAGTCTTCAGCTGTCAGGTATTCAGTGGGCATCACCATGTCTTCACAGCTACAATCGAATTTCATTCAGTGTCACTCCTGTCTAAAGACTCACAACGGCATCTGTGCATGTGTTTGACAGACAGGGAGTGTGTGTGTGTGTGTGTGTGTGTGTGTGTGTGTGTGTGTGTGTGTGTGTGTGTGTGTGTGTGTGTGTGTGTGTGTGTGTGTGTGTATGTATGTGAGCGAGAGAAGTAAACACGCCTGAAATACAAAGACTGTGATGTTTCATTCATTGCGTTGTCAGCATGAATAAGAGATAGCTAATTGATATGCAGTAAATCACACACACATACACACACTGCCATGTGTGATCGCACTCTGAACTAATATTTGTAAGGCTCAGTTGTCATTTCACATTCAAATTCATCACAAGAGGCAAAAGATAGAGACAGGAAGATCAAAAGCCAGAGAAAACAAAGAACGCGCACACACACACACACACACACACACACACACACACACACACACACACTTCATACATTATTAGTATTATACAAACATGCAGCGAGTGAATTACAGAGTAAACTAGAGTTACTCTGTGTTACTATAAATACTCTCAAGCGTATTTCCCCCAAAAACATATTTCAGCTTCATGTTTTTGTTGCCATGAAGCAACATCTAGTTTTTTATACCTGATTTCAGCCTGCATAAACCAGGAGGAAAATACACAAATAATAGAGAGTGGCAGATGTGAGAATGAAGGAAAGACAGACACATAGAAAGAGGGAAGGAGGAGAAAGTCGAGTTCGTATAGAAACAAATACAGAAAACTATTTTTTTCTGTCTTTTTGACAAAACAGAGTTGAAGGACAAACAGTGTTCTGAAAGTCTGAGAGCAGAATCCAGTCTGAATAACAAGACGCACAAACTGTTTGTGCTCAGTGTGCATTTGAACGCCCCCTCGCTTAGATACCTGTCTCCTGGGAAACCGGTCTCTCTCCCTCTCTCACTCACTCACTCACACTCACACACACACACACACACACACACACATCTTTGTGATCATCATGCATAACCCTAACCCTTACATTAAGGGCCTTTGTTCTCACTCTGTTGGTTAAATTGAGTTGTCCTCATTATGTAGCTAGTACAAGAACACACGCAAACACACGAACACACACTAGCACACATGGTTGCCTGGAAGAGCTAAGTAAAGTAAAGACAAAAAGAGAGGTGGGGGCTTCAACAGTAATGAGTTCAAACACACACACACACTCCCTCTGCTCGCTGTGTTTAGGCTGCAAAGGAATCTCATCCAATATAATGCCTCTGCTCTTGCAATGTCGGCCAATCAGGACCCTGCATGCTGACACACCCACAGGGGTGTGTGTATGGCGCTGCTGAGGTAGGATGGAGAGTGTGTGTGCCAGTGTATGTAAGGGTGTGTGTGTGTGTGAGAGGAAGCTCCCAGCAGGTTCTGATGTTATGCTGATGTTGGTCCTTTGGGGGAAACAGAGAGGCGGCTGAAGCCCTGACTGCTGCTCTCACCGTGAAACAGGAACACACACTCAGTTCATGTCAGCAAAGATTTGATTACACGTGGACACACAGGAATTCAAAAGGCACACAGACACACACACCCTTGCCAGCTCTTCGAGAGCAGAGTCATGAACGGTCAGCGGTGGAAAATGTGTCTCCCGCGGTCAGCTCTGCAGCTCCACAGAGGAAGCTGAACTTTCCTCCATTTTATCACCAGCAGCTTCATTACCGGGCTGCCAAAATGGAGGCCTGATGGAGTCCACTGATGATTAAAGGGGCAGTCCACACAAACGGTACCAAGACACAAAAGCAAAGAAAACAACAATAAAAAAGAGAGAAGCTTATAAAGGCGAGCTGCTTCTTGTTAGTGGCACTGAAAGCTGCAGGAGGTGATGGAGGAGGAAGATCAACAGTGGAATGCGAATATTCAGGCTGTTCTCTTTCACTGTTTGTACTCAAAAAGTAACGCACTATAATTTGTATATAATCCACGTTATCATAAACCAGGACATGCAGGGATGCCTCTCAGGAAGTCAGGTGACCTAGTACAAAGAGGTCGGGTGGATGGATGGGTCAAACAAACACGACATTGACTTATTTTAACTTTCTTTTTTACGTTACTTACGTTACTTAGCACAAACACTGGGAACAGGGCCGTTAGCAAAGTTAACTAAATCCTACCAGCACCTGTAAAGCTCAATAATCAACACGTTACATCTTGTTTATTTAATTTGTACTAGTCCAGTATTTATGCTAAGCTAACCAGCTTCAGCTTTATACGACGATGTGTCTTCTGATCAAACTTTTGGCAGGAAAGCAAGTAAGCACATATCCCAAAATGTCAAATCTTGAAGCTGTAACTAAAATTCTAAATGAATCAAAACCTGTTTATTTATAACTGAAGTGCACAAAACCAGAAAACAAAAAGAGAGATGAAAGGGAACATGCAGTATTTTAGCAGTTTAAATGCCTTCGAAAGAGATCAGAGAAAATAAATAATATGAATTAGTTTTCATGCCAGAGACTCACAGAACACCAAAAGTACAGTTCCATCTGTTTATTGATTAACTATAAAATATTGAGTTACTAAAACAATTGAAAAGAAACACTGATAAACGTGGTTGCTGTCTGTAAAAAAAAGAAGAAAAGAAACCTTACACATACAGTATAGGGTGACAGAATATATCCGGTTTCAGATTGACCTCTAAAATGTATTCTTTTTGCTTTTTTACAAGATTAGACATGTGTACAAAGTATATTCTGATAGCTTTTCTCCACTTGACAGCGAAGGATCATTTACAAAACTTAGATGATTTTTTCTATTTATTTTCAAAATAATCTTTTTTTTTCTGTAACAGGACGATAACGATACTGAAGTAACAGCAGACGAAGAACCAGCCTCCAGTCCACCTCTCTCTCCCATTCTCTCATTCGCTCTCTCCCCCATTCTCTCTCTCTCTCTCTCTCTCTCTCTCTCTCTCTCTCTCTCTCTCTCTCTCTCTCTCTCTCTTCTCTCTCTCTCTCTCTCTCTCTCTCTCTCTCTCTCTCTCTCTCTCTCTCTCTCTCTCTCTCTCTCTCTCTCTCTCTCTCTCTCTCTCTCTCTCTCTCTCTCTCTCTCTCTCTCTCTCTCTCTCTCTCTCTCTCTCTCTCTCTCTCTCTCTCTCTCTCTCTCTCTCTCTCTAGCAGCTAGCTCCCAGTGCCTGTCAGCAGTATTGCTTAAGAGGCGTGGACGATTGTTCAGAGAAGGGAAGCAAGGGGGAAAGAAAAGACAGAAACATGCGGGGGAAAAAACAAATGATATGTACAGAGTTGAAAATATAAATCACAGCAAAAACTAACATTTTATAGACAAGCCAAATTAAAAACGTAAACGGTGACGAAAAGAACATTTACAAAGTCAAGATTCTAAAACATATGACACCAAATGAAAATGAAGGCGAAGTGGGCGATACGTGTTCATATGTGTGTGTGTGTGTGTGTGTGGGACCCTGTTTGAAGGCCTAAGGCTGGGCTTTGGATGGAGATAGGGGGCCAAATAGAGATTGGAAGGCAATAACTCACACCTTCAAGGGCTGTAAAGGTGTGTAAGTATGTGCATGTGTGTGTGTGGTAATACCGCAGGATAGGAGTGTGATGTCTTATCAGTCTCCCTCCCTCCCTCACACACGCACGGAAAAAAAGGTGCTTTAGCAGCTCCAGGGGTAAACAAACATTCATAACGGGCACGTTAACTTGTTCACTCTGCAAACACCGGCATGACCTGTGTACCCATTACGCAGATACAAGCCGGAGATCCATTTTAGCCGACTGTCACTCAAAACTGTTGAACTTTTGTCTGCAGAAATGTGAGTGTCAGCCTGAAGGAGCAGCGGGGGGCTTTAGCAGATAAGATTTTCTGGCATCAATTGATCGAGTAATCTCAGAAAACCGCACGTTCTGTACCTGGTTAAACCAATTTCAATACTAGCAGCACATTATCAAACTTTTCCTTTACCTCTCCTGTACTGAAACGCTGCTACGCTGGCAGACGTCTTTTGTCGTCTATCGGGAATATATGTCACATTAACATTAACATCTCGGGCCGTCCTCCGTCACGCAGCCATCTCAGAGTGTGTACAAATATGATATAGCCTATAATAAAATCAGACATAACCAAAAGATCTCAAAAGAGTAGAAAATATTAAACCTATTGAATATCAACAAGACAATCTTCAATCTCTGCAGCAAAGCAGAGAGAGGGCAACGTGGTAAGAAACATACGAGAAAATCAACATGATAATCACAGATATATACTACATATACAGTATACTATATACTGTATATAGATACTCATATAGATCATATACAAACTCTATACACAATAGTGTAACGAAGTGGGTTAAGGGCTCAGGAACGGAGGGTTGTTTGAACTTTAAAATCACAAAGAAGAAAAGCATTTCTGGGGAAAATACCAATCTGATTACTTTGATGATGGTGGGAGTAGGGGGCGGGACCTAAACGAGATTTGACGAATCATCATCATAAGGCCCGGGAGAGTAAAGGCCGCCCAAACGCTCACAACCCTGAGCACGACATTCAACAGTCTCACCCTAAAAAACGGTTAAACTAGGCACGTGAAAAAAAAAAACATCTTAAGCAGCTAAGAGAGGCAAACAAAAAAAAGGGAAGGTGTGTTTGTTTATCTGTGTCTGAAGGGCATCACCGGCATACAGACGAGAGCCGGGTGGGAGAGGAGGGGGTTAGGTAAATACTCGAGGAAGACATACAAGACTCCCAGTCAGAGTCTCCTCTGCAGCGGAGCTCATTCAAAGTGCACTGATGTCAAAGGTGATTGCTTGGAGGCGCGAAATGTGATCGAACAGGTTAAAGATAGACGCCCATAAAACAGCAGAAGCAAAAATAAAAAATAAAACCTACCACAGGACATTTAGAGGTTGAAAACACTGCAGCCAAAACGAATGAATTAAGCCAAACGGTAACTGTTAAAAATGTAATTATGCTCATGATGTAATCAGTGCTGGCAGCTGCATCCTCACCATCAGTGCCATGACCTTGATGTGGCTTGGACTGACTACAATGTTTACAACCCTGAAAAACACCTTTTAAAAAAGAAAGGATAAATCCACCCTCTGGGACTCCTGCACTGTCAACACGTCAGCTCGTCTTGTGCAGCGCGAGTCACTTTGTGATCGAGTGTTTACTTTTCGTGGCTGCCCATTTTTGTCCTACGTTTCCCAGGATTCCATCTTTTCAACATCCCCCAGACACCGAATCTTGTCGCTGTGCTGCGTCTCCATTTGTCTCACGTATTGTTCTTCAACGTTAGTGCAAAAATGGGCAAACGACAAACTAGATTCGTCAACAGCAGCTGATTACACAGTGTTTAAGTGTTCTCAGGGTGGATCTTTCCTTTAAGGTAAGGAACTCAAAGATGAAAATGGGAAGTGCTTTTAATATTACAAGACTCCTTCCTCTCTCTTTAAGCCTGAGTTTCTGAGGGAGTCAGAAGTTTTAGTAGCGCACGGACAGTCTTTCTACCCGAGTTAGGATTGTCAAGGGGAATTGAAGGGGTTAAAGTTTGTTTTGTTATCGGTTACTGTTGGACAGCAATGGAAGGAGTCTCTAACTTCTGTCTGTCGCTCCTGCTGTTCTGTAGATACATTTATATGACTGCAACATGACTGTAACATCACCACGGCAACATCATAATCACAACGTCACATCACCGCCGCCTGCGTCCGTCACGGGCCTCTCTCCTGCATCATCATTCACAGTTCATTAAAGCTTCTCGACTGTTTACCTCTTTAGAAAAAAGTACTCTGACATAAATCTATTACATGAAAATAAAACACTCAGATTCTTTTCCTCTATATAACTGTGTGTGTGTGTGTTACATGGAGGTGAGTATTTACACGTGTCTGCGTGACTGTGGATGTGTGTTTATGCAGAGTATATTTACACATAAAAGACTGAAGTGCTCGTGTGTGTGTTCTCAAGCTTTCCCACGAACACAGCGAGCAAACCAGTGAATGTGTTGATGGAGTCTGTGTGTGCAAAAGGTTTCCGGAGACGCGTTCCTCGTAATACTGTCTTTAGCGTCTCCCGTCTCTGTAGTAGAAGCTGCTCGTGACAGTCTGAAGTGGATCGTGGAGTCGGGGCGGTTGAGTTCATTGAAAGATCCATCATGAATGAAGATCAGTGATTAGACTTTGATTAGGTTTGACTCCTAGTAGGCCATTATTTTGGTTTCAGCAACTCTTTGTGAGTTTCTGTGTTTGTTTAGCAGATGACTGGGACTCCATCCGTGTTGAAGATCATGCCGGTGGTGGGTTCGTAGGTGCCGGCCAGGTAGTAGAGGTCCTCGCTGTCGGCGTAGCGCCGCGTGTGGGTCATCTGCTCGTACTCCTCCACGCTCACCACCAGGCACTTGTGGCTGACCGTCTGCACGTCATTCTCGTCACTGTGAGACGACTGGTAGAGGGCGCGCTGTGACGGAGACAGAGGTTTTTATTTGATATTTGAGAGATATATATATACACACACACACACACACACACACACACACACACACACACACACACACACACACACTCACACTCACTTCTTTTCTACCTAACTAGACAATTAACTGCATTCGCTTGTGTGTGGAGCTTAAAAAAAGAATAATAATAATAAAAAATAAAAAGAAATATAAAGCTTTATGTTTTTCATTTCACCTCCAATCAGTTGCTAAAATAATAAGAAAATAATAAAAAATATTATTTGTTGAACTATGAAGTCTTTTGTATGAAAACAATGCATGTAAAAAATACAGAAATATAAAAATACTTTCAAAATGATTTCATGATCATTTAAATGAATGAATCTGAAAACCTTTACTAGCTAACCCCAAAACAATAACCTTTTCTTTTCTTTTTTTACAACTTATTGAAGGTTAAAGGAAAAGTATAAAGCTTTCTATTTCCTTTAACACTTCATTTTGATTATTTAACTAATAGCATTGTTCATTGATCGGTTCAGTTTTTTTCTTCTTCTCGTCTGAAAACATTTGACTACATTTAGTCCGTTTTAAGGCTCCATAAGTGCTTCATTTCTTTCTCACCTCCATGAAGTCTTTCCTCTGGATAGAGGAGTGCAGAGCTGCTGGTAAAGACTGACCGCACATCTGGTCCCAGTTCTGGAGAGGACAGAAGTGTTAGCAGAAAGCTTCAAACCAATCACACAGATGTGATGAGTGTGACGTGCGTTTCCTTTACATAACAGCTATGAATGAATCATGCATACAATACTAAAAAAGTCATGATCAACCTTCTCATGATGATCTCATGGGTTTTTAATGATACAGTCGCATGATATATTGCATTGAGGAGGAAGTTTCAATTAGTTATGAGAAGAACTAAATAATTCCTCTTTCATTAATTACATTTCCTGGTCAGATTTTTCAAGTTTGGTGACTTCCAGCTCCTACCTTCTTGTCGGTGAGTTTCTTGCCGGGGTTTGTCTCCTCAGGGTGATAGAACCAGTTGACCCTGACCACCATGTTGCTGCCCCACGACTCCCACATGCTCTGGATGCGGCCGATGAAGGGCAAGTTGGGCCGACCGGCGGACAGGAACACAGCGCAGTCACCGATGCGGATCATCTCTCGGCCCCGCACGATAGCCTTATAGAAGAGCTTCTTGGCCTTGCCTTTCATACCGCGTCTCTGGGGGGGTCAGAGGACGACAGACTGGTCACAGACTGAACGGAGGGGGGACATTTGGATGAAAATTATTTTGTATCTAGGAGTAACTTTCTCCTCACCTGAGTGGGTTTTCCAAACCACTTCCAGAGCTGTCTGGCTGGAAGGAAAGCAGAGATTTTGGGCCTGTTCTCCACACTGGGGAGCCTCTGACGTTTAGCCAGCTCCTTGGTCGTGGGGAGGTGGACCCCCTCTCTCCGCTTTGGCCTCCCCACCTTCCCTTCTCCTCCGCTGGGCTTCGGTTTCGGAGGACGACCCCTTTGTCCTGAGCCCTTCCCGGTGGCTGGTTTAGCAGGTTTAGCGGGCGCAGGAGCGGACGGAGTTGGAGAGGTTGAAGCAGAGGGAGATTGGGAGAGAGGAGACAACTCCTCTTCCTCCACTTTTACCTCCACCTCTTCCTTCACCTCCTCCTTCTCCTCTTCTTTCGGCTTGTCCTGTGCTGGAGGTGGGGTGACAGGGCCTGGCGGAGGTGTCCGGGTCCTCTCTTCATCCGAGCTGCAGGAAGAGTCATCGGTGGACGAAGAGGACGACGAAGAGGACGACGATGAAGAAGACGACGAGGAACCAGAGCAGGATGAAGAGGAGGACGAGCAACTCGAGGTGCATTTCTTCTTTTTCTTCATCTTCCCTTTCTCCGCTTCTTCCTCCGACTCTGAGCTGCTGCTGCTCTGAGATTCCTCCTTCATCTTTCTCCCCTCTCTCTTCTCCACCTCCTTCCTCTCCTCCTTTTTACCTTTCTCCTCTCTCGTGTCCATCTCCTTTCCTCTACCAGCACTTCCGCGACTCTCTGCCTTCTCCTTAGCCAACATCGGTGCTTTGTAGGTGGAGTCTTTCTCTGGCAGGTCAGACTCTCTATCCGGAGCTCTCGGTTTAGCCTTGAGCAGTTTGGGATTGGCTGCGAGTGTGGCAATGGGGGCGAGATCTCCTCTGACGCCCCGACCTTCGAGCAACATCAGAGCCTTGGTCTTCTTGGTCTTGGGGGAGGTGACACCTTCATGGTCGAGCTTAACGAGGGGCTCTGCGGACAGAGACTTGCGCCTCACCACTGAGCCCAGGTCGCTTTGCCCCGCGCTGGGCTTGGGCCTGGAGATGGTGCTGGGTCTGGCGGAAAGCTGGTCGGACGCCATCTTTAGTTTGGGTCGAGGGGCAGATGACGATGACAAAGAAGGTCTAGTAGTCAGTGAAGAGCCGGGTTTGCTTGATGTCAGCCTGGAGATGGAGCCGGGGATGAGTCCAGAGCTGTGGCTGGGTCTGCCGCTGTGATGGTCCGAGGAGGGTTTGGTTTTCGGCGAGGAGGCTGAAGTGGGCCTGGGCGCGGACGAAGCAATGGACTTGGGTGCAGTAGATGTCATGTTGGGTCTGGACATCGGCCGGTTGGTGGTGGGACTGACACTGCTGCTGCTTTCTCGTTCTCTGCGTTGGTTGTTGTACGAGCTGAGGTTGGGCTCGCTGTACAGATCCACAGTCAGGACTTTTCCGTAGGTGGAGGGGTAGAGGGAGGGAGGGAGAGTGCGGGACGGTTTCGGAGCAGGAGGCTGGGCTGAGCTGGCCTTCCTGGACACCGGGTTGGGAAGAGTGGGGCTACTTGTGGGCGACGTGGTGGAGCTCTTGCGGCCTGGTTTTGCCTGGCTTCCCATCGTCGGCCGGGAAGCAGGCCTGGGCTTCTCCTGAGCGGCCTTCTGCACAGAGGAGGGTCTGTCCTGGGAAGGCTTGGCTGGAGCCTGGGGTCTCTCTGCGGGCTGGGCGGAGGAAGATGGAGGATCAGCTTTCTCTCGGCCATCTGAGTTCATGGAGGTCTCTAAGAAAAAGAAGAAAGGAAAAACAACAAAAAGGTTTAAGAACTCCGTTTTCTTTCCAACTGTAAATGGGTTTACGTCGCTGACGTTTTCATTGTGTGGCTTGAGGATTTTTGTGGTCACATGCTGAGAACAGCAGACAAATGAGCAAGGAAACAATCCTGAAATGAAAGCATTGCATTGAAGAACTGCTTACCCAGTAGAAACAAGGCCAGTGTCAGCAAATCAGACATGCAACACACCATTTATTACAGCTACAGTACAAGACTCAGAACAACGAAACTCTTTCAGCAAATTCACTAAACTGATATCAGCGATGACAGCCATGGTCAAGTATGAGCGGTTCGATGAAAGATCTTTCTGAGCCTGGAGCTATTTTCGTTGGTTCTGATGTTTTAAAAAGATTAATCAAAAGACAATGACAAAAGCATTTTTGATTTTACTTATTTAATGGTCTTTATGATACATGTTAAAAATAAAGACTGGAACAAACTGCATGCAACTCATTTCTATTATTATTCCTAATAATCAACATAAATGAAAAGTAAGGCACTCAGGAGAGACATAATGCTCTTATTGTGATAGCCATCCACTTGTCTACCACATTATGCCGACACATTTGGCTCCTAGTGCGTGAGGAGACGGTCCCATGGAATTACTCAAAGGCAGCACATCTCAAATAAAGGCAAACATGATGGCAGTACTTAAAGTACAGCGCACTGCTGTTATCTTAAGCACCTGCTGCATTCTTTTTACCTCCCATGTGAAACATTATATTTTCCTTCTATGATAATTCTACAGATTTCAATCACTTCTGAGACCCTCATTGTTCCTACCAGCTATTTCACTGATGCATTACAGTCAAGTAGAAAATAGACTCAGAGGATATTAGTAGGATGAGCAGCGGGTCGTGGGTTGGTAATAACAATTAGTAAGTTGAATAATGATGATAGTAAAAGTCAAGCTTAAAGCCCAAATGAGCCGACAAAATGAGCCGACAAAATACTGTTATTATTCAAATCAATCCATCCAGCAGTTCCTGAGGAAGCAGTTTCATTAGCTCACCTGGTTTAGATTTGGGTTTGCGACCAGGTTTCCCTTTGATCTTAGGAGTGCTCTCCTCTGGCTTTGTTCCCGCTTCTTTGCCCTCTTTGCTGCATTTGCGGACTCGCCTCCGGGAGCAGCTGGCCACCATCAGCGCAGGGGACGGCTCAGCGCCTGGACAGAAGCAGAGAGCCAGCAGGCTTTATGATGCATCTGAAATATTTGACCTAAACTCTCCTCATGCTTACATCGTGCCTGCAGGACATCATAACTATTCAGGGTTCTGAATGGTGGCATGCTGTCTCCTCTCAATTCTTGAGCAGAGACGATCGGATATTTTTGAACAACGTTGTGTCTTTTTGAGTGTGTGCACTCCCTCCTAAAACATCATGTTGGAAGCACTTTGCTCGCAAAGAGGAAAATATTTACAGCAGCTTCTGATGGGCAGAATTCAACAAAAGCCCCCACAGAGAAAATGCTGTAACAAGATGTTCTGAGCACTGTGCTCAATACATATTTGTATTTTTGTCAGCAAAGTGCTTCATGTTGTTTCTCTCCCTATTGGCCTCACTGTATTTGAAGTGGACAGCCATTAAGGTCGAAGCAGACTTTAGTGGACAACACATCCACTTAGGAACAACTATATATATCAAAATATAAAGTATACAGGACTGTCTCAGAAAATTAGAATATTGTGATAAAGTTCTTTATTTTCTGTAATGCAATTAAAAAAACAAAAATGTCATACATTCTGGATTCATTACAAATCAACTGAAATATTGCAAGCCTTTTATTATTTTAATATTGCTGATTATGGCATACAGCTTAAGAAAACTCAAATATCCTATCTCTAAATATTAGAATATCATGAAAAAGTATACTAGTAGGGTGTTCAACGAATCACTTGAATCGTCTAATTAACTCGAAACACCTGCAAGGGTTTCCTGAGCCTTGAAAAACACTCAGCTTGGTTCAGTAAACTAAATCACAAGTATGGGGAAGACTGCTGATCTGACTGCTGTCCAGAGGACCATCATTGACACCCTCCATCAGGAGGGTAAGACACAAAAAGAAATGTCTCAAAGAGCAAGCTGTTCACAGAGTGCAGTTTCAAAGCACATCCACAAAAAGTCTGTTGGAAGGGGGAAATGTGGCAGGAAACGCTGCACAACCAAGAGAGATGACCGCAGCCTTAACAGCATTGTGAAGAAGAGTCGCTTCCAGAATTTGGGGGAGCTTCAAAGACAGTGGACTGAAGCTGGAGTCCAGGTATCAAAAGCCACTGTTCACAGACGTGTCCGGGAAATGGGCTACAATAGCCGTATTCCCATGGTCAAGCCACTTCTGAACTCAAGACAACGGAAGAAGCGTCTGACTTGGGCTATGGAAAAGAAGCACTGGACAGTTGCAGAGTGGTCCAAAGTCCTCTTTTCAGACGAAAGCAAGTTTTGTATTTCATTTGGAAGTCAAGGCGCCAGAGTCTGGAGAAACGCTGGAGAGGAGCAAAATCCAAGTTGCTTGAAATCCAGTGTGAAGTTCCCACAGTCAGCGATGGTTTGGGGAGCCATGTCAGCTGCTGGTGTTGGTCCACTGTGTTTCATCAAGCCCAGAGTAAATGCAGCTGTGTACCAAGAGATTTTAGAGCACTACATGCTTCCGTCTGCTGAAAAGCTCTATGGAGATGAGGAATTCATTTTCCAGCATGATCTGGCACCTGCCCACAGTGCCAAAACCACCAGTAACTGGTGTACTGACCATGGCATTACTGTCCTCGATTGGCCTGCCAATTCCCCTGACCTGAACCCCATAGAGAATATGTGGGGTATTGTGAAGAAGAAGCTGAAAGACACCAGACCCAACAATGCTAATGAGCTAAAGGCCGCTATTGAAGCATCCTGGGCATCCATAACACCTCAGCAATGCCACAGGCTGATTGCCTCCATGCCACGCCGCATTGATGCAGTAATCCGTGCAAAAGGATTCCCAACCAAGTACTGAGTGCATTAATGGACATTTTCAAATGTTTGATTTTGTTTTGCTGTTATAAATCTTTTTTTTTTTACTTGGTCTGAGGAACTATTCTAATTTTTTGAGATAGGATTTTTGAGTTTTCTTAAGCTGTAAGCCATAATCAGCAATATTAAAATAATAAAAGGCTTGCAATATTTCAGTTGATTTGTAATGAATCCAGAATGCATGACATTTTTGTTTTTTTAATTGCATTACAGAAAATAAAGAACTTTATCACAATATTCAAATTTTCTGAGACAGTCCTGTACACACAAACAGCAGTTTAAAGAGGAGCGATGTACCGAAATAGCTGTAAATTAGCAGCACTCTACTGGGAAAACACACACACACGAAGCAGTGAGGGTAAGATGCAATTTAAATTCATCACTCTCTGTGTGTGTGTGTGTGTGTGTGTGTGTGTGTGTGTGTGTGTGTGTGTGTGTGTGTGTGTGTGTGTGTGTGTGTGTGCTCACAGTGGATCTTGTAGTCTGGCGGCAGCAGTCTAATGTGGGAGAGAGGGATGCGTCCTGTGTCTCCATCGTCAAACTCCACCGTGATAAGATCATCATTCTCGTCAATATCTGAACTTCCTGTTTAGGGGAAAAAACAGTGAAAGTAAGCGAAGAACATTTGAATTTGACACATTTTAGAGATACAAAAGAACCCGTTGCAACGCATGTGTTTTGATTTGTGTAACTGTGTGACACCAAGTCACTCGTTGCTTCTTATTGTTTGTTGCAGTAACGCTCACTGAATGGAAAGAGATCAATAAGAACAGAACCCAGACCAGTTATGTTGCCAGCCGGCTCTTCAAAGTCTTAACCTCTGCTGCATTATACTGTAAAGATCTTTCATATGTGTATTATATTGCGTGTGCGTGTTTGCGTGCTGCTGTTGTACCGTTGACAACAGTGCCTGGGTAAAGGCAGCGATACTGCTGGCTCCAGTAGGCGGCGATGCGGGTGCCCTCTGGGAGGTAGCGCACAGATGGAGGCTTCACATCGATGATCTGCACACACACACAGAACGTATATACATTATACCACAGGACAAGACTTTGCACAAGCACGTTAAACTTTCACTTTTCTAACTCCTCAAAGTGTCTCACATCTCCAGTATCACCAGAAACAAGAGAGATGTGGAGCTCTGAGTCCACATGTGGGAGTTTACTCACAGCCTCCTGCAGCAGTTGTTCCAAGCAGTAGATGTGTGGTCGGTTCCCTCTCTCCCCCTCCACCACCACGCTGTATCTGCAGGGAGGAAATGTGGGAATAAGGTGGCTGTCAGAAGTTTGGGGTCAGTGTGAAAGGGCTGGACAGTTTCAGCTGTCTCTGCAGTGTCTCTTCCAGAGACATCAATCAACCTTTATCTGACTGCTTTGCTGGGCTGAGGAATGTCTTTTACAAACTGCCATTATAGGCCTTTGGCTAACGTTCTGTTGAGAGCGCAGCGCTGCTTAATACCCTAACCCCGTGCAATATTAATCCCGTCTGAACAGGGCTTTAGTCTGTTTGTTTTCTTTTAATTAAGCCACTCTGGATTTGAGCGTCAGCTGAACGACCAACATTAGATCTAAATGTAACGTTTTCCTGTTTGTTCGGATGCAAGTTTGGGCATGTTTACAAAAATGGTTTCACATTACGCCCATTTGCTTTAAAGCCAAGAGTTTGATGAGAAGATTACTACATGTGCCATGTCTGTACGGTACATATGAAGCTACAGACGGCAGCCGGTTAGCTTAGCTTAGCACAAAGACTGGAAATAGCTAGCCTGGCTCCGTGCAAGGGGAACAACATCTGCCTACCAGCCCTCTGAAGCTAACAAATGAACACGGTATAACTTCTTTGTTTAAATCAGAACAAAAACCTTAGCGGAAGAACCGTTATGCTAGCTTCAAGGCTTTATGCTAAGCTAACAAGCAGCAGCATTTAGATTTCCAAGCAAATAATTAGATTTCCTAAGATGTGGAACTATTTCTTTAAGAGTACACAAAGTGCCCCCGCATGAAACTTAGAGTGGAGTTAAAAACCTCTCTGTGTGTTAGAGCTGCAACGATAAGTCGAATTATTGATTAGTCAAACAACTATTTTGATAATCGAATAATCGTTTTAATTGTTCGTGCAGAAATGGCAGAAAATGCTGTTTTCAGCCTCTCAGATGTGGATATTTCCTGCTTTTATCTGTTTTATATCATATTAAAATGAATATCTTTGTGTTTTCGACTGACAAACAAAGATATTTAAATCCCCTTGGACTTTGAGAAACTGGGATATACATCTTTCACTATTTTCTGACATTTTAAAGACCAAACAATTAAATATATTTATCAAAAACATGATCCACAGATTAATCCATAATGAAAGTAATCGTTGGTTGAAGCCCTACTCTGTACTGTGCATATGAAAGATGAACAAAGCTTTGTAACAGCTCACTGCATAACAATAATTTCTTCTATACTTTAAATGTCTGGGGGCTTTCCACACATCCTCCAGCAACATTTAGCTGAACCAGGTACTTCTCAAATCAAGGACAGAAAACTTCAGCTGGGACAAAAATTGGAGCACACTGATTGATTCGCCGCTTTTTATAGTGCCAACAGACGTGTGTTTCACTGTTTCCCTATTAAAGGCAACACATCAATCACTGTGCTCCACACTTTTTGTTACCCTCTGCAGGTTTAAATGCGTACTCACATGTCAGGGGAGTGTACAGTGTTCACGTGTCCTGCGTACAGTAGTTGGTCGTCTATCGGGATTAAAACTCTGAGTCCGTCCACCAGGGAATCCTTATCCAACACACACTGCACTGGAGCTGAACACAACAACACATGCGGTAAATAAGCATTTCTTTCTTTAATGTGCAAATCAAGTTTGGAAGAATTAATGGATGGTGTCTTTGTGTACCGACCAGGTGTGGAGGACCGCTCCGATACGCTGTTGCTGCGCGGTGGGACGAGTTCGTCTTCGCTGAAGCTGCTGTCCTGGTTGGGCTCGAAGTCTTCGTCCGCCGCCATGCTCTCCATCAACCGGCTCACCGCTCCCCTGGAACACTGGAACACACACAAGGGCTTTCATTTCCCAGCACTGATTGTCCAAGAAGTCACTAAGTGAAACCTGTGTCATAAACAGGATTGTGGAATGCACTGGATTTATTTTGGGTGCTCCTGCTACTCGAGGTTAGTTTGTGACAGCCCATCAAACTAACTTTTCAAAGTGAAACAGTAACATATTACAACACTTATGCTGTTGAATACACAATCTTCTTTTCTGCTAAACGCCACCACAAAGCGCTCTGCACACACTTCAGCTGCCTTTAGTGTTTCCAAAACAAACTGGAGTTTGCGGCTGGTGGCAGATGGAGAGCAATGCAACACTTTGGCAGAAATCACACGTTGCAAGAGGTTTACTTTTTTCTCTCACTAACAGAACAGAACCGTGTTAATTACAACACAAGCTCTCAGTTAACGTCTCCAGACTTATTGTCACCGTGTGTGAATGGGATCCTGCAACACGGCAAGCTAGAAAGTGAGTGTGTGCACATTAAGGTCTAATAATTTAAATGTTCTAATGTTGTCCTTGCCAGGATAATTAATCCTTGGGCCTCACAAGGGACATTTTTGGCTTTTTCATTTTTCGATCAATTTGGCTGTGTTGATGCATTTGGCAAGGGGGTGAGGTTTTTTCCCCCCTCAAATTTTGGAAGCTCAACCTCAGATCCTACAATAAGTCTAGAATCAACTGTGTAGCCAAAATACAGACACCATTGATGTCCCCAGTAGAATCACTATTTTTGATCCCACAACCATTACAGCATTAAATCTTGCATTTTATTATATCTGGCCTTGAACCTAGAGTCCCGGCTTCAAATTTATAGTTTCAACTATTTTGCAGCAGATTGAGCCTTTTCTCAGAAGTGCATTTAGTGGAGAAAATAATGACATGTTTGTTTCCCTTCATAGAAAACAACAGTGGCATTTAAATGGTTACAATTCTGAAAATGAATAAATATTTGGCAGTGATGATCAGGACTGAGGTTGGTTCAAAGATTGAACTCAGTGAGGGTGTTAAATAATATTATATTTTTGACAGACATTTTTGTCCTCTAAGGACATCAGAGCAACTTTTTATAAACATTTTAAGTGAGGCACAAGGGTTAAGCTCCCATCCATAATGACTTTGCAGCTGATCCATCATTCCACTGACCTCTCTGGCTTTGTTCTTGGCTTTTGGTTGGATCTTGCGTGCCGGGCTGAGGCTCAGAGGCGCAGGGTCGTCTGTGATGGGACTGCACAGAGTGGACGGGCTCACAGGTAGAGGAGAGTCCTTCAGCTTCTTTTTCTGCTTTTTAAAAGTCAGAAAACACAGAGTTAAAAAATCATGCATACGAGTGACGGCACTGAGGCTGTTCGGACACGGACACGGACACGGACACACACACACACACACACACACACACACACACACACACACACACACACGGATGTTGGGGTGGGATGCTGCCAGACTGCCTGCAGTTGTCCTTTCTTGTCTCCAACATGACACAGACAGCAGGAGAGTGCTGCAGTGACTGAAGTACTGGGAAACCCTGCTGGCACTCTGACACACACACTTAAACACTCTCAC
The DNA here is from genome assembly GCF_900634415.1 of Cottoperca gobio. Lineage (NCBI taxonomy): Eukaryota > Metazoa > Chordata > Actinopteri > Perciformes > Bovichtidae > Cottoperca > Cottoperca gobio. The sequence goes on along the minus strand of NC_041362.1, from coordinate 15,920,480 downwards.
ACACAGAGGTGTCGAGGGTGACAAAGGGATGTGAGGGAACCAGAGTTTGAGGGAGGAGGAGGGGAGTGAAACAGTAACAGACAAGAAAAGGAAGAGGAGCAAAGGAGAGGCGTGAAAAAACACTCAAGCCTCTTTGCTTATCAGTGAATAACAACCAGAACAATTATTGACGTACTTTCATCACATCTTTGCCCTCTCTGCTGGGCGGAGAGGGTTTGGGTCTGGAGGAGGGCTTTGGGGTGAGAGGTGGGGCGGAGCTGGAGGAGGGCTTCGGTGTGAGAGGTGGGGCGGAGCTGGAGGAGGGCTTCGGGGTGAGAGGTGGGGCAGAGCTGGAGGAGGGCTTCGGGGTGAGGGGTGGGGCAGAGCTGGAGGAGGGCTTTGGGGTGAGGGGTGGGGCAGAGCTGGAGGAGGGCTTCGGGGTGAGAGGTGGGGCAGAGCTGGAGGAGGGCTTTGGGGTGAGGGGTGGGGCCGAGCTGGAGGAAGAGCTCTGGCTGGTGGAGGCAGAGGCCGTCACAGGCATCTGATTAGCCGAGGTGGTGGCATCGTGGAGGAAAATCCTCTCGCTGCGTCGCCTGGTCCAGCCCTCGTCCTCGCTGAAGCCTCCGAACCCGGAGCCGGAGGGGAGGTCGAAGCTGAATTGTCGCGGCGACCGGGGCATGGGCCGCGGTTTGGGCAGAGGCTTGCGTTTGACAGGCAGCGTGTCATCTCGCTTGGAGGGGCTGCTCTGGTCGATGCGGCGGGTTGCCGGGGGCAACAGGGGGAGCTCTGGGGCGGAGCGTTTGCCGTGCAGCAGAGAGGGGAACTTCCTCAGTCGAAGGTCCGAGCCAGAGTCTGACCACTCGCACTCTGACGACCCTGATGGAGGAGAGGAGAGGGTCACATGGTGTAAAAACTCTCTCTCTCTCTCTCTCACACACACACACACACACACTCAGGTGTTAGTTTCTCTGAAATCAATAAACCTGTGAATAAGACTTGATCAGATTCAAACTACTACATAATTAAAGACTGAATCATTACATTCACCCCGATGTGACGATTAGAAATAAATGTATATTTAACCATGAACCAATAACATAACCCTGAACGCTCAGGCGATGAACCTGCTCAACCACAAATAAAGAAATCACAATTACAGGCTGGAACCTGTGAGAACGTGTGCAGAGAGAAGACTCTTCTGCAGAAACATAATCCTAATTAATCCCATTTATTTGCACAGACATACACGACTCATTTGTATCCGTTGTGTTTTTACCTATAGTGCTTTGCCTGTTGCGGTGTTTGCCGTCATGGAGAAGGCTCAATGGCGTGGAGCTGACAGGGAGCGCGCTCGCCGCAAACCTGGCCAGCAGACCCAGCCCGCTCTCCTCGCAGCCGCCATCGTCGTCTGAATCGGACACATCCTCGTTGCCGTAGTCGTCTTCGTCCTCCGAGGTTTCTGTTTCAGAAAGAAGACTTTTAGCTTTTCAGAGATGAATGTGGCTGCAGCGCCTTGGCCAAACGTCAAATCACTTCCTACTGACACAAAGACTGCACCATTGAGACGATGAATTAACCAAAGAAAATGTAGAGATACAACATTTCTAAGACAAGAAACTAAATACAAAGACTAATTTAGGCCCCGTGTAAAATACAGCAGCCTTGACCTTACAATAATGAGTTACACACACACACACTGTCCCACGTCTTCATCGCTCATCAGAGACAGTGGAGAGAAAGGAGATGGGACTGTCCAAACCACTGCAGTTCTCTTTAAGCAAGAAACAGCAGGAATGGCCACATACATGCATGAGACACACACACACACACACACACGAAACTCAGATCTAATTTATTATTTTAAAAAAACCTCTAAGAGAATGTGACAGAAGTGAAAAACTACTCCAAGTCTGACAGGCCAGTACACAAAAAGGCAGAGGCAGGCACGTTTTCTACACGGGAGGTTAGCTGTGTGTGTTGCAGGTTAGCGGTTAGGTCCATGGCAGCAGATGAGCAGGAGGAGCGTCTCCTCAGGGGTTAGGGTGTTCAAATTTGTGGGTGGATACACAGTACAACAACTGTTTTTGTCTTACATTGAAGAGTCATAAAAAATGTTGTTTGATTACAAAGATTTTCATTAGAAAGTAACACCAGGCTGAAAGTCAGTGTTTTGCTGCCCTCTCTGGCTGAAGGTTTCTGTACCGAAGTACAACATGACATCACTGCACAGCCTGGGCTCCTAAAAATGACATTCCCATGCTACAAAACTGCGCTGTAAAGTGTCGAGGGAAACATTTCTCCTGGATTACAGTAGTTTAATTTATCACAAAAAAAGTCCGCTGATTGTGTGACACATAAAGTTAACGTCGACTTATGTTAACTTACATGCGCAACTTCAGTTACGTAACAAACACTTATTTTATGCCAAAACAATCTTTTACTAACCTAACTGTTTTGTTTTGTTTCAATTCACAACGTTATCGTGTTCAAAACTGCGACCTGAATCCAGGACAAAATGCATTCCCCTCTAAAGAACAGTTTAGTTGTATGAATGACACTTTTAGGAGAGCGTTGCACTGCAACAAGGCAGATTAAAACAATGGAGGTGAGCAAAAGCAAAGTGTTAAGTTACTCTTCACCCAAAACAATAATTCTTTATTTATGAGGTTTACTTGAATTAAACAGTTTACTTTTGTTGTGGCTCCGGACCAGAATAAAATAAATATTTAAAATCTCATTTGAAGTCGTCAGGACTTGTTTTAGGAGCCAAATCTGAACCAGTGTTGTTCTGTGGATCCACTGCGTTAACTAAAGCAGGCAGACGACACGACGGGCAGGCACTGAGCGGACAGCCCTGTGAGGCCCCTTAATGTTGGTATGAGGTTTGAGTAGCCATGGTTACTTCCCCTTCAAGTCATCCTATAAACTTTTACATGCCATCAGGAGGCCTATCGTTGGGAAGTGGAAGTAACCATGGCTCTCATTAAAGAGCTTTAATTTGTGAGAGCAATAAAAAATAAATAAAAAGTTAATGTTCTGTGTATGCAGTTCAATTTCAGCACGGTCCATGTTAGCGTCAATAAAGAATAGAGGGAGGGGCACTTCCTACTTACAGAGCAGGTGACAGGGGTGTGGCCTCAGGCAGGGCGGGGCAGCGCGGCGACGAGAGCGCAGCCTAGCCTTAGCGTAGCCTGGCCTGAGCACAGTCACGCTTAAGCAAAGCTTTAGCCACTAGCCGCAGCGAGGTCGCGTAGGCTCAAGGCTGCGCTAGTCCTTGCCAAGCTTCTGTAATGTCGCAGCAGCAGCACAAGCACATGGAACAGGCTGCGAGACACTCAAAGCATCATGGGTAGGGCGGGGGCAAAGGTGAGGAGGGAAAGGTGAGAGGACAGAGCAAGGCGTCTGAGAGAGTAACGTAAAAGGGAAAAGGGTTATTTGAAGGTTTAGTAGACACAGAGGAGGGGCTCTATTATCCAAATATCCCCAGCATGTAATATGATTGGTGCCGTCAAGAAGTTTGGAATGAGTAGTGATGCTTTTATTTCCCCCACATCAGCAAAGAACTAAACCACATCATCAATAAACATTTTGTCTGATTAGAATTTAACAAAAAAAAAAGCCAAGAAATTTGAAAAACAATTACATTTCTTTTTATTTGATGACAATTTAAAACTTTAAAAAAATCATCCGTCCTGTCAGATTCAGCTGCTCTGAACTAACCTTCTACATATATACGTTTTATGTTTGCCAAATGTGAACCTTAAGCTAAACAGTGTTTTCCAACCTTTGCCAGGAGGACTAGAGGGATATTTGACGAACAGAGCAGTCTAAAGGATGTGTGAGGTGCAGCTGGACAGACTGACGGAGACGGACAGACAGATGAAGCAGACACAGGGACCACAGCGCTTCGCTTTCTGTGCCAAGCAAATCAACACCTTTAATAAAGCTTATAGGTACCAAACTGCAATACAACTTTATGAAAGAATCTCACAATTCACACAATATTTCAATGTACAAATGCTACAAAAAACGGTTTGCAATCCAGGCAATTAAAAAAAACACCATAGAAATAGGTAAACTCTTTAAAAAACAAAAAGGCAACTTTATAGAGAAGCCAGCAGCAAGAGAGGTAGGGATCGTCGAGCTAAAGCACAGTCTGCCTTAGCGAAACGCAAACAAAGACACGTGACACGTTTCTGCTGGACTCTACAGCGAGCGGCTGTAAGATTTGGTCAGTAACCTTGGTCGAAGGAGTCGTCAGAGGAGCTGAGGCCCGCTTCCTCCAGCAGCAGCGATAAGTGCTTGTGTTTCTTCTTCTGAGACTTCTGGCTGGACAGCAGGGATGTCGGCGACGATGCGGACCGCCTCTTCCTGGTCGAGTTTCCGTGGGAACGCATCCCTGAGAGAGGGGGCCAGCCCCCTCGAGCAGAATTGTGCTCCTCTGAATCTGAGTCTGGTGCAGAGAAAGTACGGTAAATGATTCATGAAGCAAACCTCAACATCATCAGGACTCTCAAACTAAACCTGAATCTATAATCACATCATTTTAGATCATTCAAGTTTCCTTCAGCTTTTTATGATGATTCAAGCATTTTTCAAGGTACATGAACCAAAACTGTCTCTTGAAGCCTTTATCATCACATCTACAAGTGTTACTATAAATGCAATTGTGAAAAAGAAAGGTGTACAGAATTCCTTTATAGCCGTAGCAATCAATGTATATTGTGTAACATATTCAGCTGCTAATTAACTTTGGTTGTGTGTTTTGATCAGGACTATTTAATGCTGAGCTGGCGCCACTCTGCGTCAGGTGCAAGACGCCAGAAGACAACAAATACATTTAAAAATGCCTTTTGGTTTACATGAGTGATTGTGAAATCAAACATTTTTCAAGGAATATATTTGAATTAAAACATATTCCTAACTTCCAAAACATAACGATTAAAATTTTAATTTTTCCACACTTTCAAGACTTTGCATGAAGCCGGATTATTGACTCGGCTAAACTCTAAATAACTCTGTGACCTGATGTTCCACTACTACAATGAAGTATAAGCGTAATGCCACCATGTCCCTGCAGCGTGCTGGTCTGAAGAGGATGCGGCACATGCAGGGGTTTGATTGTAGTCTTTTAGTCTACTACTCTACCTTAGGTTAGATGAGGAATATAAGTGTTGGGTAGAATACTTTAATCACTGAACTAACTACTGTACCAGTCAGATTTTAAAGGACAAAGGTCTTTACACACCGGGTGTTTTTTTCTATGCAATTAATTTGCAGGTCTTTGTTATGAGCACTTTAAAAACAGAATACGATATATTTTTACTTTTTGTTCGAAGCTTTCTCGCCGCAAATTAAGGTATTAACTAATCCCGTTGTGTGGAACGGGGAGAATTGCGCCTATATGAAACAACGAGGCCGAACCAACCTTAAAGGTAGTGCATACCAAATCCGTTCTTACCTTTCACAATAAAAGCCCTAGACATACAATATTCACAGGCAGTATTTTGCATTCTTGCAACGTTTATTCGTCACGCCCTCGGTGTGTAAAGCCTTTTAGTCTAGCGTTATTCTATATTTTGGATGTTTTGATGACGGTATCTGAAAACATAACTTGGACTTTACTAGTTCATCTCTGACATCTCAGTCATACAAAGCAGTTACGTCAGATTTCTCATCTTCAGGTACTCACTGTTGGAGCAGCTGCTGAGCTCTGATCTTATGGGAGAGAACAAAGCAGTCTTCTTCTGACCTTTCACCCTCCGGACGCCCTCTGAAGCAGAAACCTTTGCGGCCATCTTGTGTTTCACTGCTTTGGCGGATGGGTGGATGTCACGCTCCTTCATCCGACTTTCGACAGACTTGCCCTTCGGCTTATCTGATTTGGAGTTGGAGCTAAGTTTGCGAGATGCGGCGAGTGAGCCGAGCTGCGAGAGCGAAAGCGCTCTGTCGAGGTCTGACGCCAGCTGCTCCTGCTCACACACTTGGCCACGCTTTGCCTTAAACACCTGACAACACCACAAAAACACACTTTGTTAATTAACCAGAACGAGGGCGTAACACTGCGGGCAAAATCAAAAACACACACTTCCTATTGGCCTACCTCCAGAGCATGACTGGTGGATGGCTCCTGGTCATTCCAGCTCTTCTTCTTCTTTTTCTTCTTTTTCATCTTCACTCCTCCACTTCCTGCCTCCGTCTCTTCTTCTTCTCTCGATACCCGGAACCTCTTCCTCTGTCCCTCCCCAGCTTCAGAGTCCTCAGAGTATTGCACTGTCTTACCCACCCTGAGAAATCGAGATATTTGCACTGTTATTGCACTGACAAAATAAAACAAGCAAAGCAAAAACATGCATTAAACCCCCCCTCCCCCCCCGGCTGAATTAAGGTGGAGAGCTCACTCACTTTCCAGGCCTGCTGTCCAGTTTGGGAGGTATAGACAAGTGTTTCCTCTTCCTGGGTCGTCCTCTGCCCCGTCTGGTCAGACTCCGCCTCTCATCCTCCTGCCGCTCACTGACGGATGCATAAAAGAGTCATGTGTGTTTTGTGTGTGTGTGTGTGTGTGTGTGTGTGTGTGTGTGTGTGTGTGTGTCAATAGCAGCTTTGTGATAAATTAATCTTGTATGTGGTTCTTGCATTATAGTATTGCGCTCACCGCTTGTCTCTGCGTCTCTGCAGCTTGCTCAGATCTCTCTGCTTCTCCTTATAGGTTTTCTGCAGCTCGGCCAGGTGGACACGGTATTCCACTTCCACTGCGTCCAACACGTCCGCAGACATTTTACTGTACAGCTGCAGAGGAGAGACAAAGAAGAGGGTTAGGACATTTCACAGACTGACACTTTTTTTTTCCATCTCTGGGTCTTCCATGACATTTGGTTTTTTTTGTTCATCTTACTGGCTCTTCCTTCCTCTGCCTCCAGCTGTACTTCTTGTTGGGGTCCAGCGTTCTGGGCAGATCAATGTGGGACTGTTTCTCGATGGCCTCCAACAAAATCTGCCTGCTTGCTTCAAGAAGGAAGTCCAGACCTTCCAATGTCAGATCTGAAGGGGATGCAAAGGATATTAAAGGTTAGAGAAATATAAAAACCTCTTAATAACAGAGTTGATGAGCGTATTAAACTTTATTTCCTTCATTCTCCCACCTAGCAGCCCCTTATATCTACTCACCTTGCTCCAGGCTGATGTGCTCCATCTCTCGCTGGGCCATTTGGCTAAGCAGGGCCATCCCCTCCAGCGCCACCATCTCCAGATCACCGGCGCTGCTGCAGTCGCCACTCATTAGGGAGTTTTCTATCTGCGGTACAAGTGTCGGGGCGGGTGGGGTGCTGGGGCGAGCCTGGGCTATCTCACTGGCTGCCAGCAGGGCGAACATCCCTGCCATGGGATCCTCAGGACCGATGAGCAGCGGGAGCGGCGAGGTGGAGGTGCAGGGAGGGTAAACGGAAGTTTCACCGACACTTTCTTTCTGATTGGGAGCGTGCAAGTTGATTGGAGAGTCTGGCCGTTCTTGTTCACACGCTGCGCTGGTGATTTGTTCTCGCGACGCACACATCTGTGTCGACTCCTCGTCTGCATCTGCAGCGACGCACAATGCGTATTGTTCATGCTCCTTGATGACCTCTGGTTTAGGCTCAGCCTCTGTGAGCAGCGGAGGCAGAGCATATGCTGCCTGACAGGAGTAAGATGACACCTCCATTTTAATTTGCCCTGCTTCCTTCTCTTCCTCCCTGACTTCTTCTAGTCTTTCCCCCTGCAGCGGTGGAGGGCAGGGGACGAGCAGAGGTTGAGGCCGGGGCTTCGGGGCTTCCCCGTCTTCCTCTCTGGCTAGCACAGGGCTCCGACGAAGAGGTTCTGGCGTCATGTCAAGCGCAGGCTGCTCCACGCCAGGTTCCTGCTTGAGAAAAGATCCAGTCTTTGACGACTCTAGTTTCTGTGGCTTGATGTCTGCGTCCAGTAGCCTCGAATGGAGGTGGGCTGAGGGCAAAGGGGCAGCAGAGGCCAGAGAGCGAGAGCGGTGGGGTGGGACAACTTCTGTGTTCGCCCCTGTGGGTGCTGGGATGTGATAAGGGGGGAAAGGAGAGCCGAATGGGGCAGTGATGGACTGGTAAGGGTAACCTGGAGGGAGATCTGTCATAACAGTTAAGCAGAAATACAGAAATGAGAGTCAGTAAAAGATTAATCCAACATCACGCACAGGTCAGATCTATTCTTCAATAATTCACACAACGGAAAGCTTCTTCTCATCAGCCTCATGTTAGTCCAGTGAAGTTTGTAAAGTATCAAACACACTTCAGAAAACCAGTGTTCTTAAGATCAACAAAGCTAATAAGACATTTCAGTACACTCGCCAATAATTTAGCTAGAAAAACAAGCTGTAAAGAATACGAGTCTCTCTAACGTCAGAGGCTGAGCAGCTGACTGAATATTCAGTTGTTAGATTCCTCCACACTCACCAGAGTAGATGCCTTGAAAGAGCGCAGACGCCGGCTTCTGTCCCTCTCTCTGCTCCCTCCGTCCCACCTCCCCCTCCTCCAGCTTAGGCCGCCGTGGCGAGGATGGGGGCGGAGAGGCTGAGCGGGGGGAAGGCAGGTGAGGCAGAGGCAGGTGAGACAACACTCTCTGCCCACCTTCCTCTGACTTGAGTGTGGTCACTGGTGAGGGGAGTGGAGGTAGCGGGGTGAGGGAGGAGGTAGACGGGGTTGGCGAGCGAGAGTGCGGGGGAGGTTTGCGGTGGTGCAGGATGGGTGAGGGAGAAGGGGAAGACATCGAGGGGTGGCGGTGTTTGGGTTCGGAGTGCCGCTTGTCTGCTTTGTCTTCCATCTCCGGCCGATGCTCGCTGGCCTTTAAACGCTCCTGAAACACATCAAAGGAGGCGGCTCTGTATGATGGGACACTCTCCGATTCAGGGCATACATATCAGCGTGTGGTTGCATTGTTTAGACTTGCTGGACTGTGTTCTTCTGCAGCTGCAGGATGTGCTGTGTGAGAGGCTGTTTATTTAATTTGTTACACAACTTTACGATGAAATAAAAATGTGTGACGGGCGCATCATCCCTGGGAAATAACTGAGTAATCCAAAAAATACATTTGTGACTCATTTCTAAAGTCTTCAGTAGGGAGCACTGGGTTGTGCCACAGACAGGGAAGGCAAGTCAGAGTATTGTTGGTTTTGGTCTTTTCAAGGGATTTGTTGACAATAAGTGCCTTATCCTAAGTATTCCTGTAACTCTTCACCCAGACGCAGAATGTGGGTTTATGGGTTTATGCAATATTATTAGTCAGAGCCAGGATTGATGTGTTTACTGTTGATGTGAATGAGAGTTTGTGAGGATATAAATGCACATAAAGGTCTCATACTGCAGGACTGCTGTGCTTTATGTTTGGATATGGAGGTGGATGTATACAATATACATGCATAGGCAAGTGAATGTCTTGTAGATACGTGTCCATTTAACCACACAATGTCCACTTACAACTAGCTGTGCGTTCCTCTGCAGCTCCAGGACCTGCGCTGTGTGCTGCTGGATCATGAGCAGCTCCTGTTGCCGGAGCATCTGCTGCTGGGAGAGGAGCTGGAGCTGGGCTGCATGCTGCAGAGAGCTGCCTGTACCGTAGACCCCCGGCCACACCGTGGCTCCACGCTCCAGTACGTCACCTCCTGCGGAGCGATGGAGGGGGGCATGGTTTAAATAGCATTCTTTGTCATCACATTTGTCATATTAAAGATGAAAAATGAGCCAGTGTTTGACAGCATTGTTATGGCTTCATTTCTTAAAATGAACACTACATTTCCCACAACCCCCGAGGGCTTTCCTCAAACATCCATCCTCTATTGCAGTGGGGCCCAACCTTCCCCCTGCCCTGTGAGATGAACTACAGCAACACCACCAGTCGGGCTCCAAATGGGTGGATTTGGATTTAATTTATGCTGGATGTTAACGGTTAATGATACAAATGTGGATATAACAGTAGTGGTTACAATTTAGGTTTGATTAAGTTTAGCATCCATAACACTTGGATTGGCAGAAGCCGAATATTTCAACCATATATCCATTACTTTAAGCTAACTATTTAGTTTTAAATAACTATTCAGACGTTTCTTCTCACTTGCCTAACTACTTTTCTCACTCTTAATCACAAGATTGGTTACAGATCACTCAATATGTGGATGTATTATATTTCTAATCAAATGTAATGATTTATTTTATTAATACTTGGAAATATTTTCCAACTGCTGGGAATCACTTCTCTATTTTGATGCCAATATTATTTGTTTTTATTATTACTATTATTACAGGTCATTAGCAGACGCTCTTATCCAGAGTGACTTACAGTGAACTAACTACAGGGACAGTCCCCCTGGAGCCACTCAGGGTTAAGTACGTTACTCAGAGGCACAATGGTGGCAGCCCTGGTATTGAACTCACAACCATCTGGTGTTGTATTTGGAAGCCGCACCACTAGGCCACCGCCACCCCTTTGTTTTCTCTTTGCAGAGGGGGATAATCATGTTTAAAGCGCCCTCCTGTTTGTGCTGTAAAGCAGAAGAAAGCTAAACCTACGGGCACACAGTTCACAATAACATATGGAGGCTGTCAACCTTGTTGGATATGGTCTCATCCGTTTACAGTAATTACCAACACTAACATCTGTTTCAAAATGAAAATGAGAATCATTTACTTTCGCTAAAACAGAATAAATAGTCATTTTATAAGTGATCAAAATCGGCAAAACGACATCATGCCCCTATACTTTAGATTTTATACGCACACATACAGAGAGAGTGGCTTTCATACCGTAGTGTGACAGGTGTTCAGTGGGGATGACTATTAGCTGTCCAGACTGTGGGTCCCGGGCAAGCTGGTAGGGAGGGGGTATGGAGCCTTGTAGAGAGGGTGGGTAGCCTGGGGGGAGAGTCTGGTGGAGCGAGGAAGGACCCAGGCCTGAATGGGAAGGAAAAGTGTGAACACTGTTACCGACTTAGAGGGAAAAAAATGTTTTCTCAACATTAACTCAGCATCATTCTGAACTTCATTCAACACTGTATTGAGCTGCTTTTTGAGTGATTTAGTTTGCTCTCTGTGTATAGACAGAGCTGGCCCTTTGGGAGCAACATACGTGCATTTTTCCATATTTTCAGATGTTATGTGTACAGTAAACTCTCATAAGTATGCAAGTGTGTGCGTTTGTGTCTTGATGCTGTTATTTCTGGACAGCTAGCGTTGGAGGAGCAGGAATTTCCTGCAAAGATCAGGAATGTGTGTGGAACTTGACCCCTGGAGGCTGCGGCTGGACGAGCCACTGGACGGACAGACAACAGCTCCCTTTTCTGCTACACCAATCACGAAAGGCTACAAAGGCGCATGTAGAATTTTTCAAGCATGCCGTTCTGGGGTTGAACTGATTTTTTGTCTTTAGCACAAGCTTGGATAACTCTGCTGAAGAGAGTAAGACGTAGATGCTGACTGAAAAGGGCAAGAGCTGCTGGTACTACTGTACTAAAGCGCTGTGTGGCTTGCTGCTGTATCCACTTCCGTCAGTCCACCTTAGTGGACATATGAAGTGGCAGCTCACATGAAGACATGGAAGGTCATTCATCTCGGACAGGTGAACTTCTGCATTTTGTTTTCTGCTTGTTTTGTCTAACGACTAGTCAAATCCCAAAGAGAAAGAAAGATCTTCAAAACTGAGTAGTTAGAACTTTATATGACTGTGACTATATATTTAGCATTACAATTACATTAAAAATTAATTGTCTATCGAAATTAGTGCAGATTATTTTCATTTCATTTATTTTTCGAGACTTTTCTCCTGGACTTCAGTTATTATACAAACGTGTCACAAGGAATGTTAAGAGGAATTTTGGGAACATCCAAACATGTGCTGGTAACAGTTAGCGAGTGTCTCCAGTCACGTGTACGTCCACTTACTGTATGGGGAGCTGGAGAGCCAGACTGGGGGGGCTCCAGGTCGGGACATCCAGGGGTGAGAGGTCAGAGTTGAGGGGTCGGGAGGCCATCGTCCCGACCCAGCCAAGGCCGCCCCTCCCGTCACCATAAGGTTTGAGGTCATGAGGCTGGGCGTCATCATACTGGGCGTCAGGCCGCCAGACAGCGGGGCAGAGTGCATCTGGGTAAACTCTGCCAGCTCTTTGGACTCTCTGAAAGGAAGCAAGGCACTCTTTATTAATACTGTTCGTTTAGAAGTAAAAACAATTAACAAAGATATGTAATTAAAAACTGAGTTATGTTTTTTCAGAGTTCAAGGTAACACGGGGTGATTCATTGATATACAAATGATCATTTTATGAGTCAAGTATTCCTTTAACGCCCAACACTAGATTGTGTGACTATTTCAACTGGGTGTGTTTGGGTTTATAAGGACATTACTCCATCAGCCACACCGGCCTTACCTGAGCACTTTCTCCTGCTCGCGCTCCAGCCGACCCGCCAGCAGTCGGTCGTCATGATGACGACCCCGATCCTCCCCTCGCTCCTCATCTATGATGGGTTCATGCACAGATAAAAATGTTTAGTAGCTGAGTGTTTAAACCCTGATCCCACATTTAATGTACATTAAATAAAAGAATACGAGCTGTGAAAGAAGATACAGAGGACTGTCGGGAGGCAAGAGGAAGCAAGAATGTGGTGGGAAGTGAAAGAGGAAAGTGGGCGACAGCAGAGGAGAAGACAAGGTGACACTGGCTCCATAATGGTGACACGACACAGCATGTCAAAACGAGAGGAGAAGTTAAAAATACGATGTTGGGCCACAGCCTGAACACAACGAGCGTGTGCACACACACAGATAGTGACAGCTCTCAGTCTAGGTGTCAGCTCTTATCAGTTATTAGTCTAGTGCCACAGGAGACGTGTGAACATACTGCCTCACTATATATACACACACGCACATCTTACTATGAGGGCCGATGGCAAAAGACAGAGTAAAAAAAATAATTTAAAAAAGCAAGCAGTCCAGAATAAACATGAGGCTCTCTTCCTCGCACTCTTTCCCGCTAACCCTCTTCCATCTCTTCGAAGCCGATTGAAGGTCCCCGAGAAGCAAAAAGGGTTTTATACGAGTGTGCTGAACCCTTCAGTTCTGCTCTGAACGTGTGTGCATGTGTGTGTAGCACGTAAAAGGGACAAGGGACTTTAACAATCCCTGACATGCTGCGCAGGAAGAGGTTTCAAGACTGTTACCAAGGTTACGGGGAGTCTGTCCCACATGCTATCCTCTCTGCATCAGAAAGGCAGCGATTAGCGCTGCACGCCCCCTCTTTCTCCTATCGCTGGTGCTCCATCTCACACTCCTCTTTTCACTTCTTTACTTCCTGACATATCTCTCTTCCCGTCTATCAAGCTATCAATCTACATCCACGTCTCATCATTAGTCCATCCCTCTTCTTCCCTCTTCGTCCCTCTTCCTCCATCTATCCGCTCATTCATCCATCTATTTGCGTTTTCTACGTAAATCCTCTGCCGTTTATTTAGAGCTCTTCTCTCTGCTATTAGACCAATCACACTGCTCAAGCAAGGAAATGAATAAACGCCCCCAACGTGCATGCAAATACACAAACAACTCACACGGATACTCATGTACACTCGCGCACACTACACACACACACACACACACACACACACACACACACACACACACACACACACACACACACACACACACACACACACACACACACACACACACACACACACACACACACACACACACACACACACACACACACACACTCTCAAGAGTGATCCATTGCTTAGCAACGCACCCATGGTCTTCCATGGACCCATTGTAATTCAAGGCTTGTTTGTAGCTTTTAGCAGCACTCTGTAATGACATGTTTAATGCAGAGAGGGTGGTGGAGGTGGAGCTAAAGAAAAGAGTGGAGAAAGAGCAGGGGGCCTGAGGTGGGACAAGGAGGGAGTGCCGCCGCTACAAAGACCTTCTCAGAGAGGAAGGAAGGGTGGGGAAGGAGAGAGACATTAAACAAAAAGAAAAGAGCAAGAGACTGAGCGAAAGACAGACACAGAGAGAGACACAGAGAGAGACAGAGAGACAGAGAGAGACAGAGACAGAGAGAGACAGAGAGAGACAGAGAGAGAGAGAGAGAGAGAGAGAGAGAGAGAGACAGAGACAGAGAGAGACAGAGAGAGAGAGAGAGAGAGAGAGAGAGAAACAAGGAGCAAAAGACAGATGGAGAGAGAGCACTGTAGCTGAATGACCTTGACGTACAAGAATAGAGCGTTGTATGGCAGGAATTGCTATGCAGCACAGAGAGCCTACAGACTCTCCAAAAGGAGCCTTTCAACAAAACACAACCCATGACATAATTAGTAATTCGGGGGGGGTGGGGGGGTGCTGAGGACACATGACTTTGATCCGAAAGAAATTAATCCTCCATTATTCATGGACCAAAATGAGGAATCATTTGCTCTTGGTTCATTTAGCTAAGGGGATCTATGTTCCCTGCAGTGCCATTCTGAGAGGAGCTGCGGCGGAGAGAGTTGAAAGCAAAAAGCGGTAGGAAATACATTAGAAAAATAAATTATGTATACTTGATTTAACTTGCCAGAAACTATCAAATATAAAATGGCTTGTATGACCGAGTGAACTTCACCACATGACTGCTGCAAGCACTTCAAACTTATATATCCAATGAAGAAGCATAAACCAGTGATCACAACAGATTCATTTGTAGTTGTACCTCCATCGTTCCCATGCAACAAAACAAGATTTTACTAGAGGGTTTGCACCACAGGACTATAGGTATAAAAATAAAACTGTGCTTAGCAGTGGACAAGGGCTGCAACTAATGATTATTTTCATTATCGATTAATCTGCAGTTTATTTTCTATCAATTAATAGTTTGTTCTATAAAATGTCAGAAAATAGTGAAAACTGTCCATCCCAGTCTCTCAAGTCCAAGGTGATGTCTTTAAATGTTTTGCTTTTAATGTCCAAAACCCAAAATCCAAAAGTTTATTATGATATAAAACAGAAAGTTACTTGGACGATAATTGATTATCAAAATAGTTGCAGATTATAGTTTCTAATAAATCAACTAATCAATGCAGCTCTACAGGTGATCAGTGACACGACATCTTACCTTTAATAGCTGTTTGCAGCAGGGCTCTCTGTGAGTCTGAGGGTCCGCTGGTCTGTTTACTGGAGCTCCCACTGTCTCTCTGCCGGGCCACAGCCACAGCAATGCCGACCGGAGGGTGGCGCACCTCCCCCTCCCCCTCTCGGCCAAACGAGCGTGCGCTGTCCGGCCGCTCCTGCTCCCTCTTCAGCTGGGGAGGCACTCTCAAAGCCCCTGATCCAACTGATACCCTTTCCCTTTCCCTGTCCCTGTCTCTGTCTCTGTTCCTCTCCCTTTCTCGCTCTCTATCTTTTTCCCTTTCCCTCTCCCGGTCCCGCTCTCGTTCGTTCTCCATCTCCGCTTCCATCCCAACGTTAGCAAGACCCCCAAAGGGCCCTCGGCCATCAGCGGCGTGCCTGGAGGATCCAGGACCTTCAGCAGCAAAGTTCCCGCTGTATTTAATCAGACTCTGCATGGCTGAAACCTCTGTGGGGTCCGACCCCGCTCCCCCAGCTCGCTCTCCCACCAATGACCCCCCAGGTCGGTAGAGCGCCGATGGGTCTAGGTAGCGTCTCTGACTCCCCTCCTCGCCTGCACGCCCGTGTCCGTGTTGGGAGGGGTTTGTTTGGGGGGAATGGCTGTGAGCGGAGTGCGGGTTGTTGCAGGGCCGGTGGGTTGTGTGAGGGGAATGGGACATTTGTGTTTGTGTGGGCTGGCTGTGGGGAGAGGAGAGTGTGTGTCCGTGTTGGGCTGCGAGGGCAGCCATGTGACTCGTGGCATAGTTGGCTAACGGGCTGATGGTATTCCACTTAGGCTCCGCCCCTGCCCGCTCTATGCCCAATCGGATTGGGTGTTTAGAGACGTCCTTGGTGTCCGGGCTGAACCTTGATTGACTGGAGGAGTAAGACGCGTCCTGGCCTCGTTTACCAAAGGAACCATTGGAACAAATGACCGATCCTTCCTCTCTCTGATTGCATGAGTCGCCAGACTGGGAGAGTCGAGGATGCTCCATAAGGCTCCTCTCAGGAAACCTGTAGCTCTCCCTCTCCCGCTCTCTGTCCCGCTCTCTGTCTCTGTGTTTGTCACCGTGTTTGTTGTCGCGGGCCTGCGAGGCGATCTGGATGGGCCCGACCCTCTCGTCGTAAACCTCCACAGAAGGCACATATGTCGGTGCGCTGACTCGCTGCTCCCTCATAGACTCTCTGGGTGTAGAGGGGTGAGGTGGGCCAGCGGCGGAGGGGTGAAGCGCAGGAGGATGGGCGTAGGAGACGTGGAGCGTCCCAGCTGACGTGGCTACAGAGTCATTCCTTCTTTGTCGGTCTGAGTTAGAGTTTGAGTTATTTGAGTTATGGTTGTGGTCATCCCGACCCCCTCTGTCTGTTTCTGGTCCGTGAAACCTCCCACCCCCACCTGAAGGGAAGGGGTGCTGTGTAGGTGACGGCTTTGATCTGGGCTCCACTGTTGAAGGCTGGGAGTGCGATTTCTGCTGGTGGGGGTGATGATGGAAGGGCCAAGCATCTCTGTCTCTCTCTGTGTCCCGGTCCCTTTCTTTTTCACGTTCCCGGTCACCGTTCCTAGCCCTGCGGTCCTCCTCGCTCCTCCCGTCCTGCGTAAGGTCCACCACGCAGTGCGGCCTCTGCTCCTCTCTTGAACGCTCCCGCTCCCGCTCCCTCTCCCCCCGGTAAGGCCTGTCCCTACCCCCTTCCCGGGACGTCCGCTGAGGGGGTGTGGAGCTGGACGGGGCGGACGGCGGAGCAGATGGAGGGTGGAGAGGCAACTGGCTCAAGGATGCTGGCAGGTAAAAGCCCTCTAAAAACACACAAAACATAAGAAACATGAGTCTCAAAGCATTCACTGCTGAAGATTCAGAGGCAGTCGCACACAGGCAGAGGTGAGCATGATAAATATTTAGTGTAGACTTGCCAAGAAAACATGGCAGTAACACAGCCACGCAGTAGATCTGCAACAGTCACAGTAAGGAAGAGAAGACGTACTATAAACTAAAGTTTCGCATGAAAACAAAACAAGAATCAAAGCCGCCGACTGTTGCCCCTTTCTGGCTCCGTTCCACAACAAACTACAAGTCTTCTCACTAAAGGAAAAGGCTCGACACGAACACCTACTTCCACTCATGTATCATCAGGATTATGAGAGAATCTGAAAGCTAAATTCACTCATTTGTCTCCATGAAGATTGCTGGTGACAGCGACTGACCTTTATGCGAGTCGTAGAGAGGGTGCTGCTGGAGCGAGGGAGGATCCAGGTGCCCCAGAGACAGGTAGGGGCTGGAGTACATGCTGCTTGGCAGAGGAGGGTAGCCTGAAGACACAAACACAGATCTCACATGTCAATACAATGTAGTTTACACAAAAAGCGAGACTATACAATAACTTATATAAATATTATGGAACCATTTGCACAAGGATTTAAAATCATCTTCTGCTGTTATGTAACAAGCCGAATATTAGTTCTTGAATCTAAAGCAGCCGAATCAACATGTGGGAAATTAACGGGTCTACTGTTTTGAAAATGTATCAATTGTTTCAGTAAACTTTAACCTCTTAGGAAGTGGGCGAATGTTTTCGAAAATACCTACAAACGACATACCCAAAGTAAATTGAAAGCTGCTCTTCAACCATTTGCACCAGCTGCATGATTTTGGTCTCATTCAAAAGATAACTCTCTTATTGTTCTTGCAAAACATTGAATAATCACTCCAAGTGCTTCTGGCACTGAGTAATAGTGGTCTGAATATACTGAATTTGAAGAAAATACACTCCGTCTGAAGTTTGTTGTTGAAAAAGATGTCTGAAGATGGGTATAGCTGGTAGTCCAGAGCTGAAATACACAATAGAAACATAGAACCAAGTGTTATCAAGTTCACCACCCAATTTCAGATAAAAAAGGGATAAAAACTTAATTTATTAGACAGGTTTGTCCAAGAGTAACACCAGGCGTACACCAACTGTGCAATATGTACATGTACTGTACATATTTAATATAAATAACTATTATATACCCATATTACCTGTTAGTAGTAATTACACAGAGTAAGTGAAGTATAAAGACATTTTTTTTCTAATATTTGTATTTTTTTTTTTGTTTGTTTTTTGTACAATAAATAATAAATATTATTTTGGAAATACATTTTATTTTGAAAAAGCAAACCATGGGAAGTGATGTATCTAACGAAAGAGGCGCACATTTCCTTTACGATGCACGCACCACCAGGACACTGAGCTGTTCCAGGGTCAGTTTGTAACAAAAGAAGTGGGTGGGCACTTTCTTATCAAGTTGACACTCATTGGCTCATGAAGGTTGTAAAAGATCCATCGAAGCTCCGATTGGCTCAAATGAAGTGTCAATCTAACGCTGAGAGCCCGCGCTAAAACCAGGACGTGTCTGAACCGTGATGAGAGCACGAGATATTAAGTTATGACTGTTTATGATCACACAATGTAAAAATCAGTACAGGCGCAATAAAACACCTGCTGGGCCCGTCGGCGGGCCGCACAATCTAAGAGCAGAAATGCCAAATATTTTCTGACTTTTTCAGCTTCTCAAAAAGGGATAATTTGCTGCTTTTCATATCACTGAATTAAATATCTATGGATTTAACACTGTTGGTCGGACAAAACAAAAACACCTGAAGACTTCAACGTTGTGTCAAATGTTTTTTATATTATATTATTGAGATAATTCCAGTATCAAAACAACACGACAGTCGACCCCATGTCACCTGCAACAATTTGTTCAGTTTGAGTTTCATGTTGGGTGAGAGTCTGCCCGACAGCCAGCTGCTGCTCTCAGAGACCAGGTCTTAATATAGACAACGCCTCGCGCCTGGTGTGATGCTCTGGATTTCTGTGTTAGGACTGCAAACCTGACGCTGGCTGGTGTCACTAAAAAAAAAAGTCTGTCACCCAGAGGAGGTGGGACATTCCCTGTTCCTACACTCTGGCTACTCCAAGAAAAATCAAGGACGTTGCAGCACGGAGCGCCGGGCAGCAGAGCCGAAATATAAATCGCTCTCCTTTCCGTTCTAAGAGGCAGAAATGGAGAAGCCAGAGGAGGCGGGCGGTGAGGGTGTCAGCGGTTAGAGGAAGGCATAGGGAGACGGAAATATAAGAGGAATGATGTGACGGGACTAAAGGCATGCAGGATAAGTTTCTTGCAAAGCTTCTTTCAACCACTGCTAACAGCTAACCTTGATCTCTAACAGCTTTGATACAGGGTTCCTGTGCAGCTACGGTGCAACCCAGGCATATCCAGAGTCTGCCGCACGGAAACATCTCCACCTTTTAGTAACTAGCTGACATTAAAGCCAGCCACCAGGTATTAGGAATCTCTCGTAGGCCTTGAAAGATTCTCTTCACATCAGAGCAAGTCGATTTGAAGGCTTCTTTAGCTTCAGATACTTCAGCCTCAATTCAGGCTAAACTTTAAGTCGAGCGTCAAAAGTCCAGCAATCTTTTTATCCTTCATTCTATGGCTGAATATAAAGTCTAACAAGGTGACTTGACAAGAGCTGAAACTCAGAACAGATGGGCCAGTGATTGACTTGTTTTTTCAAAAGTACATTTAAAAAAAGGTATCCTTTAGATTTTCACAAGATCAAACCCATCTAATAACCTCTCACTACATAGTTTTCATTGTTTGTGACGGAGACCAACATTCCCACACCAGATTCAGCTTGAAGTCACAGGAAACCTGGTATGCATGTAATCCAGCGTTGAAGGAATGGTTCAACATTTAGATATACAAGTGTACACAAGCCATCGGACATTTAGCTTATCTTAGTAAAAATACTGGAAGCAGAGAGAAACCGCAAATCTGGCTCCGTCTGGAGGTAACAAAGTGCAGCTAGCAGAACCTCTGAGGATACAGCCACACTGATAAAAAATAGTTTTTAAACTCATAACGTTGCTTCAAACTCCAAAAACAGAGACTTTGGTGTTGCGTTCTAGTCTGTACAGGCTGGGATGGAGACTTTTGATTAAGCAGACACCCATCTTTGCTTCCTGGTTGGTCTTATGACGTGTCGTACTCCATCACAAGACTCTTTTCGGGAAGAAACCAAATGACATTGGAGTATTAAGCTTTCACAATTTTTGTTTTTCACCGCCTTATACTCTTGTCTTACTTCATCTCCATTGCTGTTCTTCCTCCCTAGTATCTTTTGCAACCAACGCAGAGTAGATCTGCTTCCTGTTTACACCGGCACATTTAAGCCCAGTGTATGTGAAAGGTCATGTGAAATGCGTTTTCAAGCGTGTTCGTATGGACAGATATTATTTCTGAAACGGTGCTAAAACACAGACATATTAGTTTAGTTGTAGCCTATAGCTCACTTCTTCACACATTATATCGTGATGGTTTAATCTGCACACAAACCGAAGTGTAAAAGGTACAAATTCACCTTTTTGTGTTGGTTAACGTGCCGGACTATTCTTGGCTCGTTGCCCGAGAACCAGCCAAGAGTCCAAGAAGTTACAGCTCAGACTATCGCCTGTAATCATAGCGCCGAAACCTTTGACCGTAAAAAGACAAAATCTTTAAAAAATCAAACTAAATCACACACAATCTGATTTTCTGCGTTTGAGAAGCGCTGCAAGAGATCTGTGTCACACAGGCGACGCAATCAGTTTTAAAATGAGCCCTAAATAGAATCCATTCGTCCTTCTCCCTTTACCTTGCCCAAATGCACTGCGGGATACGTTCCCTCGTATCTGACCTTCTACTCCAGTGAGATTTGATAAGGAGACACAGAAGGACAGGAGGAAATGAGGAGGGAACAGAAATTCAATCACTTACAGAGAAGGCCTTAAGAAGAGCACCGTGACAGAGAGGTCCGTGGAGAGGACACAACACACAAATATATCTCTATCTCTCTCTATCTCTATATATCCATCTCCATCTGTGCGTGCGTTTAAAACTGTGCTCATAAGATAGGTCAGGAGAGAGACGTTGTAGAAAGGTGGGGCAGGAGAGCTACAGAGAGAGACAAAGTGCATATTGGAAAGGAAGCTAAAAAAAAGAGAACAAGAGAGGAAGATGGATTACAGTAACGCATGGCAGGCTAAAGTAAGAGACAGGTGGAGGACGGAGGAAACGAGACGCATGTAGGACAGAGCCAGGAGCGCAGCTCGCAGCAGAGAGACAGAAATGGAACAGGATCCCACGAGTGTAAGCAATGAGAGACAGAAGAAACAGCCTCCTGGGCTTTGGACAGGAGCACACTGTGAGAAATGACATGAAAATATGATGCGTCTTCAAGAACCTGAATTATGTTCTGAAACAGAAAGGAGAGAGAAGTGCAAATGGTTGTTGAGGCGATTGGTGATTTACCTTCATGAGCGTGCGTTGCCCAGAGCTGAGCCATCTGCAGACCGCTGGGATTGGCCGATCTATACGCAGGGTCAGAGGTCAAGGGGGAGGGGCCATGATAACCTGACAGGAAGGGACTGGAGCCTGCCGAGAAGGCATCGCCTAGGGGGGAAAAACAACGAAAGACTGTCAGTCACTTTCGCAAACCACACTAGAAAATGACAATTTACTTACTTTCCTACGTGTGTGTGTGTGTGTGTGTGTGTGTGTGTGTGTGTGTGTGTGTGTGTGTGGTGCACAATCGATGCGTGCTGATGGTACTGTGCCGAAGCAGTCTGTTGTAATCACATTACTACTGAGCCACCATGCACTCTGCTTCCACAAGACGGACCACAGACAGACTCTGAAGAAAGACAGTTCATGCAACCACCAACTAAAACCCACAATTGTCCCAGCATGCATCAGATCGATTGCATTCACTCTCTTGACACATACACGTCATAGGATCTGTCGCTCTGTGGGGATTTTACCTTTGGAGCTCCCTCTACAGAACTTGGTTACCTCCTAATCTAATTGACAAACTAATTATTCTAACCTATACTTTCTAGTTGTTATCTTATTGTGCGTTTTATATAATTTAATTGATTTAAATTTAGTAGAGCCCCATTTGTGACCTTGGCACTCTGCTGAGGATTTTCTCAATTAACCATTTGGTATCAGACGTGTAAATAAAATTGTGAAATCATAACCTCAGCCAAAGGTGATACCCCTCATTATTAAAAAGTCTAAACCCCAAATATATTCAGCTTACGATGATGTATGCCAAAGAAGCAGAAAATCCTCAAACCTGAGAATTTGTAGGACTAATAATCGATTATCAAGATTCTGTCAACTGAACAAATAATTAAGTAATCGTTCCAGCTCTACTTTGTACTTTACTCCGTGATTCAGTCACATAGCGTTCCTGTTACGGGGGAAATTTGAACTTTTGGTTTTTGCTGTCATACAGCAGCAGGCATCTTCAAAGGGTTTCTTGTGTGTGATCCACAGATATCTACTCTCTGCCCAGAATGACACAATATTTGCCGAGCACGACACCAACATTTAAATCTAACATTTCCACAGACTGCCACAGCCTGTGGAGTAAACTTTAACACCATTGATGTCAACCTTTCTTTAAATTAATTTCAGATTGAGGCTTTTCAACCAGTGTTCATTTCGTTAAAGAAAACGTACTCTTTTCTTTTTTTCCATGACCAAGACGATGTGATGACTAGACGTAACAGACGTCATTGAACCCTGACTGGGATTATACCAACATGCTAAAATGTAGTTTAAAAAAAACCCAAAATCTCTTTGTTTTTAGTGACAAAACAGTAGAGACTATTTTCTATTCAATGCAGAAGTTTAGTTTCCTGTGCTGGACTACAGCAGCAGCACACGATGAGCAGTCAGGAAGACTCGGAGTAACTCACCACGGTTAAAGTTAAACAACAACAGGGCTTTACAGAGAGTTGATATCTTGGCTAGACCAGATTGACTGAAACGATCAATACAATCCAATGACTAAAACAGTTTTCCTTGACTAAGATAAGACTAAAATGTGCAGACCTTTAGTTAACTAAAACCTGTGACTGAGGTTTACTAAAAACAGACATGCCACAGGATTAGACTTTTCAATTTTCAACAAACATCTTTTTAAATCATGCGAGGGTTTGTTTGGCGTGCACTTTCTTTATTATGATAAAAAGACACAAGCCCAACATTCTGACCTTGATAATGTAGAAACCCGTCAACACAAGCAGACCGACCGCCTTCTGCACACAGTGATGTGTGTGTACATACACTCTGTTCAGCACGTTGACGTCACACACACTTTACCATTAAAACCAACTCCATCACTGCAACATCGACAGAGCGAATCCTCGTGAAACATTTCATACCTCAGCATGATACCGTTATCGATTGTTTTTATTAGACTTCACCCGCCTGTATGTGTGACCATTAATAAACTTTGAACCTTTGAACCGTTATTGCCTCTTCCAATCACAACCTCCTAAGAGCTGGAAAAGGTTTCATGTTTAGCCGAGGCCCCCCCCCCCCCCTTCCCATTACTGAACGCACTGCACAGCCATTACCCTGATAAAACTAACCATGTGTGTAGGGGAAAGGGTTCCATGTGTATATGGGCGAGGGGGAAGGGACTGAGTGTGTGTGTGTGTGTTTCTGCATTAGTCCTGTGGGAATCTGTGAGGGACATGCTGCGCTCGCTGAGTTTCCACAGCATCTAAATCAGTACATTAAAACTGCAGTCCGTCAGTGCCTGTGCACACACACACACAGCATTTTAAATCAATAGCAAATGCAGCTTTCCAATTAATCACAAACAGAGGCGTGTACACACCC
Source organism: Cottoperca gobio (assembly GCF_900634415.1). Lineage (NCBI taxonomy): Eukaryota > Metazoa > Chordata > Actinopteri > Perciformes > Bovichtidae > Cottoperca > Cottoperca gobio. The sequence continues at coordinate 15,896,671 of NC_041362.1, read as the reverse complement.
ACACCGGAGTAATGCAGTGTGCCTCTGAAAGTGCAGTGAAGGTGGATCCTTTCACACTCCCAGCTTTATTCAAGTCTCTCCATGTTTGCACGTATGCATATGTGTTTTCTCCATGTGCATAGCTTAAGTGGCTGCACTGCATCACTGACATGTGCAAACAGTTTTGTGTGGGTTTGCAGCGAATGCCCGTTGAGTCAGAGACACGGCAGGAGCTTCACACACACACACACACCAATTACTGGGAATATACAGACATGCAAACATTCACAACCGACACACACAAACACAGATTACCCTTCAGTACGTTAACTCTGCTGGAACACACACACACACACACACACACACACACACACACAAGAGCAGCAGAGCGATGAGTTTTTACCTCCAACAAGAGTGGAGAACTTACTATCTGTGTAGTCTAATAATACAATCTATTATTCATCAAAGCCGAGACTTATTCACACACAGAAGAGATTATACTACTTTGTCCGGTTCATCTGCACACTTTTTTTAAAGATGATTTTTTTGGTCTTTACTGATACAAGTACAGCTTGAGAAAAAAGGGGAGAGGACGGATGACATGCAGCAAAGGGCCGCGGGTCAGGGTCGGACCCCGGGCTCAGCCTTTATATATGGGTTGCCCGCTCTACATCATCTGCATACTTTACATCTTTACTGTGCCAAGAAAACCGTGCATCTCCCTATTTGATGATTTTGAAAACTAAAAAAGGATGAAATGTCTTTTGTGCATTGAGAATATTGTTTCAGCAAACACTGGTTGTGCAGCAGGAGATGTTTGGTTTGCAACAGCAATAACTTAATAGCGCTTTGATACCGCTGTAGAGAGCAAACAGTGAACAGTGAGGCTGTTATCAAGAGATAGATCAAGAGATGGAATTATAAACAACTAGAAGCCAAGGCTAAGCCCTCGCTCATGTTGCTAATGAAAATTAAAAACAATTTGTGTTTCCAGCCTCGTGATTCGGATCTCCTCCAAAATTGAATGGGTTCTTCTTTGGCCCATGCTGCACCAGATTCATGACAGTCTGGCCAGTTATTTTTTCGTAATCCTGCTATCAAACAAGCAAACCGAACCACAAACACGATTACCGCATTACTCCGGTGTGTCAGGAGACGTGCCAACAATGATGTCCTAACAAATTATTCTCACCTATAATCCACTTACTAATTGTTACCTGGTGTGAGGAACAAAACGTAGCCATATACCCCCTCAACGAACACACAGAATACATTCACTACCAACACCTGTCAAGGATGCTAAAGTCCTGCCAGGCTGTCGGCTGTTTTAAATTCCTTCAGGCCAAACACCAGACACGCACACGCACTCTAGTTGATGCCCCACTAGAGTGTGGATCAATCTCAGCATCACAGCCGCCTGCAGGCCCTTTATCCATATGTGCAGTGAGCGCACACACACGTGATGAGGGAAAAAAAATACAATTCCCAAATTCCCCTCCCTGAACAGTCCAAGAGAGGAAGAAGAGGGAGGGGTAGAACGAGGGAAAACATTTGCTCTCCTCCTTCCAGAAACAACATTCAAATGGTAGCTGAGAGGGAAATGTTTCTTTAAATGTTTTGGAATTACTCTTTCATTACCTCCCACCCTCTTTTCTCTCAGCCCTTTCCTTCCTTCCTCCCTCCCTTCACTACTCCATCTCTGCTTTCTCTCTCTCTCACACACACACACACACACACACACACACACACAGTTAGTTTGCCATATTGGGATAAGCAAGTTGCCAAGAAACACGCTCTCTGACTCCCCAACACGTTCTGACTGAGCCTCCACGTTCACGTCCTCATAAGAAACATATCTCCAGATCGGAGAGGGGAGAAGGCTGCTGGAGATCAATTCTTATAGAGCGGCAAATCTGACACACACGAACCCGCCCACACAGAGAAAATCAGAGGAATCAAACTCGAGAACAAGATCCCAAATCAATCTAAGATGGACTGAAACGCAGCAGAATCCAAAAACAACAATACTGGATCATGTACAAAAGCCTTAAAAATACGAGAGGAAAATCTGTGGTAGAAATGTTGGCCACAAACGCACGCAGCTGAAACGCGTACAAACACTCTGTGAACCCATCTGTTATTCATCAGTGGTACTCAGAGCAGGGTTAGCTGGAGGGGGAATCTCTATTGATCTCTGTTTTTTATTTCCTGCAAGAAAAACATTCATACAATAAAACTCTGCTGTGCTGTCCGCCTCTGCCACAACCAACCGACACACTGACACGGGCAACCATTAATCCCGACAGTAAAGAAGCAAAAGAGGTACACACACACGCGAGGGTGTGCAGGTTATGCAAACACGTCTGGAAACACGTATCCGTCTTTACGTGTGTGTGTGTGTGTGTGTGTGTGTGTGTGTGTGTGTGTGCAGGCTGTGCACATGTGGTTTAATGTCTGTTAATGATTTCAAAAGTCTTGTTATCTTTCCCTCCCAGTTGTATAGAGGAAATTATTTTGTTTGTGAGCTCAAGCCGAACAGTTTCTCAGCTTCACTTGAAAATGTTTCCGCTCTGTGACAAGTTCACGTTACGACACGTCAACCTTTAGTTTGGAAAACCACATTGTAACGGGGTAATATCAGATGTGGCTATGCTTTGTTGATAAATTACACAATACGCTTGCAAAGGAAATACATTTGAAGAAACAAATGTGGTACAAATGTATGTACTGTTGCAGCTGATGTACGAGCTCATCTTTGGTAAACACAAGATTTAACGGGTTTCACATGATTCATCGTGGAGGAACGCCATTCTCAGGTCAGTCGATTTAAATCAACTTCAACGTAATTGTACGAGTGTTAGTCAACTAAACAATTACTTTAGTCGAGGACAGCACTACTGGCAAGCAACAGATATCTCTTTGTTAATAAGACTTATAAAAAAAGGTTTTAAAAGATGTTGCGAGTAATATGGGGAAGATGGCGCTTGTGACAAAACCAAGAGCTTGAAATTAAATTAAATTAAAGAATTTAAAGAAATCTTAAAAAGGAAAAACTGACATCTATCTTATGATGAAGCTTTATCGCTCCTCAGTGGGGTCATTCAGTTGTTGCCGTAGCACGGGGACAGCATTACAGATAAAAAGAGAAAGTAAAAGAATAAATAATAAGGAGACACTAAAATAAGAACAACATACATATAGAACTATAAAAATTATACAAGACTCGAGACACCAGAATCCATCAACAGGACTTCATAAATAAAGAAATTATCTGACGTTGTAAATCTCTTGGCAATAAAGATTTAATTGAAGAAAACTATCCATCTTGCCGTCACTCCCACAAACAGCTGCACACCATTGCTGTAATTACATCAGTGGTGCAGAAACCAATTTCTTTATTACTTTCTTGGAATAATAATATTAAATTTGCCAACTTAAGCCAAAACCAAAATGATCCGAAACAGTTTGAGCTTACGTGCTTCACACCCCTGACCCTCTGCTACTGGGGACGTTTGCACACATTTGTGTTGCGTTACTGTGGTGAGTGTGTGTTTATACGCATGTACACACTTTTGGTTATATTTGGTTGATTTCTTATATTGCCATTTTATGCATGTTCTTTAGTTACTGAACAGTTTATGTATATTTCTGAGTATTAAATCTGGACTATGCTAAGGTTATGTTTACATTTGCTGGAATACATTATTCAAATCACAGGTGCCATGTGTGAGAAGTTAAGGAACAAGTTTGGCTCGTTAGTAAGGTGTAGATGCAACGGAAATGAGCTTGTGTCTGTGTCATCGTTATATGTTGTAACATTGTTTAAATAGGAATGCAACTCTCTCATGCAAACGTCGCCCTGACAGTTGGATGTGAACACACCTCATGTGTGTGTTCGAGTCTTGCTGTGCCATGCTGCTGCACTCAGAAATCTCCTGTGAAGACGGCAGGTGTTATTTTGACACACTCCTCGATACCAGCAAAGGAAAACACGCTCGCAACAGGCGCGCGCACACAAGCTTGCGGTGTCACACACAGACAGAATGGCATGCACAGTTGCAATGAAACACACATGCACATACATTCAAGAACAAATGCCACATGCATCTGCACTTGTAGCTCAAGGTTGGTCGACTTTTGGTTTAAAATGTATCTTAAAACACAAAACTACCGCGGTGCTGACTGACGGGCAAGGATCTAATATTGTTATGCGAAGGATGTAGACAGGACATTTCTCAGTGATAAGATTAAGATAAACCCATTGGTGCTCGCAACCAATGGGTATTAGCCCATACAGGCTGATATGATAAGAAAATGGCTGAAATGTTTTATGTGGAAGACATTTAATTAACATAATGCAGGTATCTTTTTATTATTTTTCAAAACTCCAGACTTTGACTGTTGATTAAAGTGTGATTCTTCACGTGATTTAAAAATGTCAAAGTTGTATTGTCTTTGGGCACGGATGGGTTAATCTGTGATGTCAGTGCTCAGCAAAAACCTCAGCAACGACAGAGCGAGTGTGTCATTCATTCGATTTTAGAGGCTAAAGATTTATCGGTAAATCTTTGGGGTGCTTTCAAAATAAATATCGGGCGTTAAAACAGTCAAACGTGCAGGTTGTCTTGGTGCCACATAAAACAGTCAAATTACCGGTAGACTTTTCCTCACATGTCAAACTGCTCTGTGTGTCTCTTACATGTCACAGCACATTTGAAATCTTAACTATGTATGCTGCCTGGGAGGAATATTATAAACCTTATGTAATGGGACACGCAGAGACTCAGACAGACATAACGCAGTGTTTGACCTTTGTCTGTTGGAGGCTGTTGTTTGTGTTAAAGGGAGGGTTCTGGCAGAGTGAACGACTTAGCTAATGCTTTGGGTATTTCAACATGCCACGGCACGTTCGTTTACACACACACACACACACACACACACACACACACACACACACACACACACACACACACACACACACACACACACACAACTCTTGTGTTTGACAGCTGTGTGTGTGCGTCATGTGCGTGTGTCGTTTGTCTACCTCCGACAGGTTTATTGTAGCAGGGCAGCAGTGGCTTTGCTTTCTCTTAAGGGGCCCGTTTTCTCTCCTGAAAGATTCAATTAATCTGAGAGGGGACGTGTCCGAGCCACATCTTCTCACACACACACACACCTGTGTCTTGAATACATATAAGCGCACACTCCCCACATTAATATTAACGTACACAGACACACTAGCCAAGTGGCGTGAAAGACAAATTGGTGTAGGCCAAGACAACCCTGCCCTGCCCCGCAAGCTTCATGAATTATGCTTACACTCTTGCGCGCGCATGTGTGTGTGAGAGAGACAGACAGAGAGAGAACATATGAAGGGCTACCACATTAATCTAACCGTGTAAGAGTGTGCAGCGAGAAAGGAAGAGATTTATCCTGACCACAACAACAGAGAGTCCCGGGGGGAAACCCCGGCTCTGACTGCACTAAGCACAATCACATGCTCCCATTCTCATACACCAGACCTCAATCTACACCGTTCCCATCACACACACAAAACCTTAGCTCTTATCCCGTAAACCCCCCCCGCTGCTTTCCGCCTTAGGGATTGTGCCCACATAGTTCTCCTTCTCCATTTTTCTTGAGCCGTCTTCATCTATTGACTCTCCTTCTCGGCACTCGCTACAACACCGACATTTGCCTCTGCGTCTCACTCCTATCTTCTGCTACTCCCAAGTGAACACTCAAAGTGTGTGTGTGTGTGTGTGAGAGAGAAAAGTTGCTGGTTCGGACGTGTTATCCCTTTCGTCTCCCTAGTGCGCCTCATTAAACAAGCATTTGTTCCAAGCGGTATGACGTGTAAGGTCATTCCATACAGTTACAGTAATCATCTACAACAAAGCCCAGTTGGTTTAACACAACAGAGATTTATCCTGCACCCAGTTTATGTATGCTTCTGCAATCATTACCGCTCGCAACACCTGGGAAAGAAGCTGCTGGTGCACGGGGAGAGAGGTGTTTTAAGTTTCCTGCAGCGTAGCAGTAATTGGAGTAATCTACTAGGGATACGCCGATCCTGTAGTATCGGTGAGGTACTGGCCAAAAATAAATAAAATCACTGGATCTGATATCCAGCACAAAAAAAAGTCTTCTTTTTTTAAGTATAATCCAATACGATCAATTTGCCTAAACAATAAACATTGATTGTTGAGTTATTTCCAGTATTTCACACTGGAATTATAATTCCTTTGTTGTTCTAGATATTTAGATGTGAAGTTCTGCACGACGTTGGACTTTAATTTGAATTTTGAATGTCTGAATTGTGCTGACCACTCAAATGCGGCTAAAAGTTCTGAGTGTGAGACATTAAAAAGAAGAAGTAAAACAGTAAAACTGTGTTGTGGGCTCTGTATTTCTTCCTACATTTGTTTCACAGTTGGAGCGTGAGGGTTTTTGGTTGTTTAAGAGGGAATAAGACGGTATCAGTAGATAATCATGGTTGCCGTATCGGACATGAAAAAATGTATCGAGTCATGCTTATACTCATCTGGTCAAAAAATCGATGGATGGATGCAACTAACGAAAACTTTCATTAATCTCCAGATTATTTTCTAGATTCATCGATTTATTAGTCTATAAAAATAGTGAAAGATTGTCTATCCCAGTTTCTCAAAATCCAAGGTGATGTCTTGACTAGTCATTCCAAAACCATTTTTGCATGAACAAATACTTTTAGACGATCAATAGATTTTGAAAATAGTGATAGTGTCTATCGATCAGTCAACTAATTACAGCTCTATTTAACAGTAATAGTGGAGTCTCTCCGGCACCGGCAGTGCAGGCTCATTTCAGCAGGTCCTACCTCTGCTGCTCTCTGCTGCCAGAGGGAGAGGAGAGGACAGATGGCCTCAATCTGGTGATGGAGGCTCCGGCAGGCCTCCTCGAGACAGAGGCCCATTTACAGCATTTTAACGTCTATAAACAGTGACTCAGACCTCATCGTGTTTAGATAAAAAACCTGTGTGAATGAATAGGGATAGGTGCTGTGGGGTTTTGCAGATGGAAAATGATGTCTTTACAGAGTGTGCAAGCAGCTTAAATGTCAACACACTCTGCAGCGTCACAATGCATTTAAAACAATTGTTGAGCTGCCACACACACACACACACACACACACACACACACACACACACACACACACACACACACACACACACACACACACACACACACACTTGTGGAAATATAGAAGACACTCTGTTAAGTCAGGTGGAAATCCGGTTAAAACTGAACTAAAACAGAAAACAAGAGACTCCTGGGAAATAAGGGAGTGTTGGCACAGCTATAAGCAGTCAACCCCGCTATCCAAAGGTCAGACAAAAACAACAAGCGCCTTGAATTCCACGAAACACATGTAAACAACAACAGTAGCAGGGGCAACCTTGGCTCCTCTGATTGCACGCCGGGTCCTTGAGCCACGCTGTTTATTGCAAATAAACGGGAACATTATGAACATTTGCAATTACCGGGTAATTATCATGTAACAGGGCTGTATAGTGTTATTACAAGCATGGGACTGAGATCTCAATTGGGTTTGGTTAATGTAATGTGTGGGGATTTGATATTGAGGAATGTCATAAAGCTAAATGACCTGTATCGTACAGTGCAGCGCTTTAGTGGGTGGAGACTGTGTGAGATGAGAGTCAGAGTGTGAGGAGGTCAGTGTGTAGGCAGAATAAAATGCATCCCGTCTTAAAGGAGTGTTTAAACTGCCAATCTGGGCTGGAACGGTGGTTGGGTCAATTCCACTTCACAACCTCCCCCCCCCAGCTACACATCAAGTTGTTCCACACAAGCAAGTCCACACACACACACACACACACACACACACACACACAGCAATGTCTTGCTCATTTCAGAGCCACAGGAGGGGAAACGGAGGAACAGCATTCTGACAGAAACACACTGCTGCTACAAAGACACATTTTTACCCAGTAATGGTGTTTGCTTACAAAAAATCCACACATCTGATCATTTCACCGCAAATATTTCCACCAAAATTAGTTCACCTAGCTGCAATAAAATGGCACATCTTAACCGCGGCGCACCCATCAATCATCCTGCCGCTCCCTGCTGAGAGTTGATTTCATCTCTGACAGCTTTTTCATGTGCGAGGTGAGTGTGTGGGATCTGTCGGTGTGTCAAATTAACGCTTCATCAGAGCCCTGCCCTGGGAGCATCGCTTCACTTTTCTAGACCTCTAGTACGCTCCAAAGTGACAAGTACTGCATTGAACCCACGCTCAAAAACAATAAGGAGGATGGGGGAACACAACTAAACCGAAATATGATTATCTCCGGGGTTTACCCTTGAAAAGAAAACAGAGAATCTGTAACTGTATCTGTCTGCAGCTACATCAGGGGGATGTAAGTAACAGAGAGCATTTTGTCAGACTTTCCATTTTCCAAAACACACAGCAGAACTATTTTCCAACACACACACACACACACACACTTTGAACCTAGATGACAGCGTTCTGAATTTCCCTTTGACCACAAAAACAGATGCAAACATGCAAGATTTGCATCTGTTTTTTGGCACAATGTTATTTCATGGCTTCCATTACTAATAGCAGGAGCAGACATCACTGTGCGTGGCAGTAAAAGTAAAATCACCAGGAATACTGTAGATGATCAGCTGATGAAAAGATGGGTATTACAACGCACACACACACACACAATGTAAACAAACACATGGGGGTTTGCTTTAAAGAGCACCTGCCTGGTTCATGCCACACCTATTATATGGTCAAACACATCAAAACAATCCAGTTTTTGCACCCAACATACTAATTTAAGTGTGTACTTCACTACTCCATCTCTGCTTTCTCACACTCACACACACACACACACCAGCAGAGATGTCCAACACAAATGCAGGTTAAAGCAGCATCAGCCATTTGCCAAATGTTCCAGGAGAGTGGCTTTTACTCCAAATACAGGAGACTGGACCACTGCCATTTGTACCTCTCTCAAACACTCCAGCAATTTTCCACTAACAGGGTAAGAGGTCTGTCATTCCTCTGAGGTCGCAACTTTACCACCCCCAGTCTCCCGAACACACACACTGCATTTGCTCACACAGCAATGACGGTGTAATGGTTCACAAGCGATCCAGGGCCATTGCACCCTGACTTGCATACTGCTGCAACAACACCCACACCACAACCCTCAACAGTGCGAGACCTGTTTTTTTTTTTCAAACACAAACTGCCAGGTAATTGTCCGCTAATGAAAAGGCTGACAATCCCATACTTTGACATCTGAAACTTGTCACAGCTTTAAAAACAGCCACACCTCCTTATGAAATCTACATCTGGGTACATTTCCAACCTAGCAGCGTAGCGACATCCAAGCGATGACCGCACAGGCAGCCACAAGCTGTGCGCAATTTTGCGCAGCGTTATTTCAAGTTAATATTTGATAGATGTGCTTCTGTGGCAGTCACATTACACATTGCAAGCAGTCAAACATCATAAACTTACTGTGATGTGGATGTAGGTTAATGGCCGATGGCAAGAATTTCCCGGAGTGGAGAGGCGGCGGATGACTCGCGCCCAAGTGACCGGGCGAGGGAGGGATCCTCCCGGCTGCTGCTGCTGCTCCGAGTCGGTGAGACTCCATTGCGAGCCCCGCCAACAACGGTGGTGGTACGTGGACGGATCGGGGAGGTCCAAAATCTCTGCCATCCATTATCCACAGTGGGGAAAGTTGTGAAAAGAAATAGTCCGTTCGGATAGGCCCCCTATTCCGAAAAAGCCAATTCTGGCTATAATAATGTCTTTAGTTTTCCAGGCGATTCGGGCTCCTTTTCAGCCATCCTGCTGACCTAAAAAAAAATACAACAAGAAAACATTCGCTTCATATATAATCTAAAAAGACACACTAAATAAACTGTAGAAAATTGGTAGTTTTATGATTTCTCCTCTTTCCAGCGAACAGGCATATGTGCAATGACGCAGTTTGGAAAACCACTTGAAAAACTAAACGTTGAATAAGCTGATCGACAGTAAGACCAAACGAGTTGCTCCTGGTGTATCTGAACTGTAGGTCTTAATGCAGCTTTAACTCAATTCTACAATATTATGATCTAATGTCAGAGTAGCAGCAATCCACCCCCTCTGCACTTCACACCGAGCAGGCAGGCAGCCGATGCGGGGCTCCGCTTCCCAGGGAAACACAACCAGGAGACGGGCGGACAGCAGCTCTGCCCCGGCCATGAAAACAACCAGCGATCATGCGATGGAAACGCATACGGTCAAATTTTAACCACCTATTCTGCCTTTTCCGATTACCCAGCTGTTTCCTAAAGCGTAAACCAGCAATGTAGGCTATGGGTCGAGTCGCCCTGTAAACCAATACACCATAAATACTGGAGGCGCATCAAATATAAATTTCAAACGGGTTAAAAATAAATAAGGTTGCAAAAGCCTGCATCATTAATCAGCGGGGTTAGCGGTGTTTTGTTGCCCACAGATGCGAATTTAGTCCGGGCTACTTCGCATTTGGACATGGGTGCTGCCCAGGGAAAGAAATCAAAACCCAACCCGTAAACACTTCAGACCACTGTTTAACAACTACGGACCACATCCAGGACCTTAGTTTGAACTAGTTTAAATATATAATGCTGTGTTTCACGTGATAAATCCACGGATATTCAGTTCAAACCAGCATCGACCCGAGCAACGAGTCTTGTATCTGTTAAAATGTCGATTTTAATCATTTTGCAAAACAAATGATAAAACACAATCTTCACAGGTATATGCATGTGTCATATTAAAAAACACAAATATATAATAAAAGTCACTTTCAGGAGAACAACAACAAGCTATTGCGACTTAATCCGAAGGCAACAAGGGGATGAAAATGTGGTGTTTTAAGAAAACTTATTTTATTTTTTGTACATATTGTACGATAATAGACACTTGCCAAACACTGTGAGCTATATGAATTTAAGTTAAAAACAAGGCGAAAGTCGAGTTAACCTTCAAAGGCTACAAGCAAACACAAGTACAGCAACGACTCGTGATATCCAGGCGGGCGGGATCTGAAGAATGGCTCGTTCAGAAATCACAATAAACCTTTTTACCTCAAAATAAATACCTCCACAGACACAAATGTTGCCTCTAAAAGCCCTCTGAAATACACATTAGTTAAATGGTATCCTTGCTCCGTTGTGACCCATGCGGCACGGCGGCGGAGGAGCACGGCAGCATTTCAGCCACGTTTCAAACTTTTCACGGTTCCATTAAAGACACACACAAAACTTTCTCGGCGGAAACGTCTCAAAAGTGGGATTATAACACCGACAACAGCCTCTAAAAAATCCAAAATGTCGTATGCAAAAACCCTCCGCGCCCTTTTCACTCACATTTCCAGCCCAAATTATGTTTTTAAACACCGAGAACTCGGACATTTTATGTGGAAAAAGAAAAACAAACAAGAAAAAAAACATGCCGACGGCTTACTTGAATGTGGAAAACCTGAGGGGAAGGAGCTAAAAATGCAAACGTTTCCTAAAATCCGTCCAGGTTGCTCGGAGAACTGGAGTAGTCCATTACAGGCTCGTCCGAAGGTAAACTGGGGGATAACTGGGGTGGGGGGGAGCCCCTGACGCGTCCGTAAACTCCTCAGCAATGAAACACAGCATTGTTTTTGCAAGCCCCGCCCATCTCCCTCGCTACCACCCAACCCCAGAGCAGCACAGTACGTTTCTCACAGCTGCTGTCTGATTGGCTGCACGGAGTGTCAATAAAAGTCCCAGTGTTAAAAAACAAAAACCACCCTGGCCGCTCGCCAGCACTATAAAACCAATTATGGAGCAAGGAGGTTGAGCCGTTTCAAGGTCCCCTCTCCCTTCAGGACTGAGTGATCAGAACAAGCGGTGGGTTTTTTTTTAGTGGTGGGGGGGCAGTTTCAAGGCGACCCCCCCCACCCATTTCCATGCTAATTATAATAGACGCTCAAAGATTTGGAAGCGGAAAGTATGGGGGCGTTGTTACCCTTAAAAATATTACATTCGTTTTAAATGGTGTGTGTCGTCTCACTAGTAGTGGATAATAGCCAGTAGTTCACTTTCCCATTACACCCCTGCTCCCCTCTAAAAAGGAAAGAGATGCCTGAATGCAAATATAAACTCGAGATAACAATCTCACGATTTCTAAAGGACCATCAATTATTCCTAATTGAATTATTCAATTTCATTTGGGCGTTGTTTTCCCATAGGCAAACCCAAGACAACACATAATAGGCCAGTCATTATGGATATAAGCCTATGGTTACAGGGAAAAAAGAAAGGTGAATGTGTTCCAAGCCAATAACATAGATTAGCACAACCATTAGGCCCGTCCCTACACGTCCATGAAAGCCATGAAGGCTGAGAAAAAGTCCAAACAATAACAATAATCTTAATTATTTTGTGTGCACTAACCACCACAAAGTTTGTTGGCGCTTCGTGTGCAGCTAAAACGTACAAATTGAGAATAAGGCCTATGCCTTTATTTATTAATTAGAGTTAAATAGGCTCATCAATGGGCAGGCAGGTATCACAGGTCTATTATCATGTACGCACTAAGACTTATTTGTGGTCGCCTTTATGCCAGCTATATTTGTCATTCTCGGCTTTCGGTATGCAAATGTTTTTAACAGGCTGTAGTTGAAGCAACCCTGGCTGTCTCCTTGTGTATACTCTGTGTATAGTCGTGTTTTAGCGGGGACGCACACAGATTTGCATTAGAAGAGGAGAAAAAGTGGCGTACTAATTTAGTGCCATTATGCCAAAATTCAGAAAGGGGGTGGTCGACCTTTGAGGCTTTACAAACATGACCTCTCAATCCCTCCTCGTGCACAGTGCTGTCATACTCTCGCGGGGTTTATTTGATCATACATAAGTTTCCTTTGAGTTAAACCACTCCGCGTTACATTTGCAAAAAATGTTGATTACATTTTTTTTAGGCGGTTTCAAGCTGCCCATGTCACCCCCCTCCACTCCTCGCAGTGTGTCGGTTTCAAGGCGACCCTCCGGTAGGGGCAAGAAAGCGCTACGGCAGACACCAAACCGTAGAGGAAGACGAGAGGGAAGCAGCGGAGGCGAAGCTGAGCAACAGCTACGGACGGCTGCAGCGGAGAAACGGGCCCGCCCTGTGGCTGCCCGGTGTTCCGGTGAGGTCGCGACGCCCTCGGTGGTCACACCTCGATGTTTGTTTTTTTTGCCCAGCAGGAAAAACAACCTTCACACCGAGTAAAAAGAGGCCGCTCCGCTCAGCGACCTGTCTGCTCGCAGCGCCTGTCACCCCTGACGAGACCCGGGGAGGGAATTACCAGGCGGAGATCAGAGTGATGTCCCGTCCCGGGCCGTCGGAGGGGACCAAGCCAGCCTTTGTTCTCCAAATGGCTCCGACTGGGAATTCAGACAATGCCTCTAGATTAGGGCCCTATTGTTGCTGTCTTTTCACCCCGCGCGCAGGAGGCAGGTTTCATCTTTTCGTTTCTGTTTTTCTTGTCAAATGCCGCGGCGCTCGTGGGGGGTTATCTCCACTTTGAGGTGGGCTTGGCGGTTGTACGGGCTGTGGAGCGCATTTGTGTTTTACAGAGTGGTCATGATTCCCTCAGATAATAAAGGGCATAATAGTTTTTCTTGTCCATTAATGTCCCATGTTTTACACACGGGGTTAATCCAACAGTAGCTTCAATTTAGAGATATAATCTTATATATCTATTTCATGACAATGTGGCCGTCCTTAATTACTGACATGGTGGTGAAATTAAAACACCCATCAGCGGTTCAGCCAAAATAATCCAATAAAAAAGATGTATAACATAACATAATTCTTTATTGCATTCTCCACCTACAAAATAAATAGAATAAGGTGTGGTTCATGTGCAGCTTCTCACTTTCCTCATTTGATGGTAATAACATGAATCTGATTATTTCTACGTTAGGACTTATCCCAGTGATGCGTTGCTGCAGAAGCAGATGGGACATTTGGTAGATTATGTCTTTTTATAGCCTATACACCAACTGGATTCTTTGATCATATTCCAAATTAAAGCTCCAAGCTTTTCCTCTCTGTGGGCTGCGGTGGAAAAATACTGAAAAACACATGATTTATAGCCTGAAACACTGTTGAGTCAATACAACACCACAGCCACGTTTTCATTCCACTAACATTGTTTTTATTCTGCCGACCAAAGATTACACAAAGAGAACATTTGTTATCCCTGACTCTTGTTTTAGGCTTTGTGTGTTTTTCTTTCTTCCCCTTGTTGTTTCTCTTATCTTTGTCTGAACACCATATCTTGCATCATACCTCCAGCCGTGTGGCTGTCCAAATATCATTGTTGGGGTTTGGGTTAATTCTGTCCTATCAGTTAAAGGATCAGGTAAATGATTTTATTTGGCCGGTCAGACTATCTGGTTTTCTGCAGGCGTGTGGTTGCGTTAACCCACAGGGGACGAAGCACAGAGGCAGCATTGATTAATTCAGCAGGGGGGTTAGGTCCTTTATGGAAAATAAATACATAAATAATTAAACAAGAAAGATGTCACCCTGCATAAGCATCCACCCTTCAACAAAAGCACTTCAGTTAGCACATTTGACTTAGGCTGCAAATCAAGCCTGAATTTATGATCCAACTAAACATATTTTATACAATACTCCTTAAATGGACAAATGGACAGCAGGAATAAATAAGAGATATTTTATGTGACCCCTCACACATCAGTGCGCCTTCATGCCCAAAGTGCTAAATCATTCATAATACCTTGTCTCATGCTCCACACAAGTAGCCGACTCTTATCAAAGCCACTGCTGCTGCACTGCAGCAACGCACAGCCACTACATGACTGTGAACAGGGCTAATTGCAGTGTCATGTTTTGTGATGGAACGAAACAAAAATACATATATGCAATAATAAACATGCGGCTGAGTCTGAGATGACTGACATCACCACACACTCACCATCCCCCCACATGCACACATACAGCTCTCATGGGGTACCTGCCAATCATCAGACTGTCAGGCAGTGGCTTGCAGGGTTTCATGGTGGATCACCGGAGGGGGGGGGGGGGGGGGTAGAAGTGGTCAGATGACTTGAATTCACAAAGAAAAATCTACACATTGTCTTGTTGGTTCACACATGATTATCTGTCACCACTAATACGATTCATTTTCATGGTTTTGTACTAGCTTCAATAAAAAGAGTTATATTTTGTAAAGCTGTAAGGAAATATCGATACAGTATCGTATCGCGATATTATGTGATATTGTATCAATTCTCCAAAACACTGTGTCTATGTTTAATGAATAGTTTACATGCAAAGATGAACTCAGTCAATACTTTACAACATGTGCAAAGATAAGCGCCCTCGTAAAGCAGTGCTATGATGTTTGATGTTACAGGGATTGTAATAAATGCAAATGCAGATCCCCCTGTTCTGTTTGCATAAAAAAGTAGACTTCTTCTACTCAGATTTTACGCACATGGTTCTTTATCCCATGACAGTTCTGTGATATATTGAATTGTAAGCCCTGCATCATGATACATATCATATCGCCAAACTCTCGCCAGTACACAGCCCTAGTATTTTTGAATGATTGGATGTTGTATTGTGTATATGCATATGATCATATGTGTACTTCCCATACATTACATTACAGTTCATTTAGCTGAAAATAAACATACATTACATGTATAGCAGTTTATTCATTTAGCAGGACTAAGCCACAACACTCTTACACGTAAAATAAATAAGTTGACCTACATTTCTACTACATCTAACCAAATTTAATACCTGCAGTTAAAATTCACAACATCTTCTATGTTGGTAAGTCGACGTGTACAGTCCCTGTCTAACAAATCGTTAAAAAGCGGCCAAATGTTCGCAGTTTAAATTCTATTTGAATTTAATCAAAATAAACACCCTTATTTCTGGAAAATGGTACCAAGACAAGAAGTCAGAGCAAAGTGATTCCCATCTGCCACTGCTTCAACCCAAGCTGGGGGGATGGATACAGGGTGGCAGGGGAGGGGTTGTCAACCGTGCATTCTGGGTGCAGCTTGAGCAAGTATGTATTTCTGGTGGCTGATCGTGTGCCAGCACTCTTGCGGTTAGAGCTCCAAGAAATCGTGGGGTTTTTCTCGAGAAAAACCGCCCAGCCATCACCACAACCGTAAGGGAACATTGATGCGACAGAGCACATCTGTACAGCAGTGATGTGTCAGGGCCGCTGAAACCTCAAGAAGAAAATAGAGAATGCCTCCGGGGGCCTCCACACCTCTTTTCAATCCTGACACTGCCTTTCTCTCTCTCTCTCTCTCTCTCTCTCTCTCTCTCTCTCTCTCTCTCTCTCTCTCTCTCTCTCTCTCGCTCTCTCTCTCTCGCTCTCTTACCCTCGTGGGCACAGAATGGTGGAAAAGGTAAAAAGTCTTAAAATACTCCATTAAAAGTAATTTCCTAAATTTCCCTCTGGATTAATAAAGTATCTATCTATATATGTTCAAATTTCATAATGTTACACAAGTAAAAGTACACAAGCACTTAATTAGTAAACCCCTTTAAAATATTCATATTATTATAGAATATTATGTCATTCTGTTTCTATATTTAAAACATACTTAAGAGCATTTTAATATTGTAGTTCATTCATGTGCAGCCATTTTTACTACTGGGTAGATTAGTAGTACAGTACCGCATCCTATAACACAACCATGGCATATGATTTTTTATGTAGAAGCATGTAGTGGATTATAAAGTACAATTGTTCCCTCTGAGATGTAGTGGAGTAGAAAGTAGCATAGCATCGAAATAAGTAAAGTTCAAGCTACAGAGAAAGTGCACTTAGTTACTTTCCACCATTGATAACAGGCCTATTTTGTTTTGACTGAAATATGTAAAAACAACAGATTAAAAATTAACCAACTGCCCAGTTTTCATAGCCTCCTGTCAGTCAGCAGCTCACTGACAGTAACAACACTTTGCATCTGCTGTCAGTCAATCAAGCTCAACTAAAACAGTGGGATAACTGCAGAGGGGGGTGCATTACCTTCAGTGGACATGTCACCCCGGGTAGAATGCAAATCACTCTCAGGGCACGCAGAAACAGGAGCTGCTGTATTTGAATATGATCAATTATTCTCTGCTGGCCTCCTTCTGTCAGCAGTAGTAGCCTTCTATTTGCCTTTCACCCAGTTTACATGCCAAACAGGCTCGAGTATTGCAGCGGCCCCATCTGTTGGAGAAGGGGGAGAACTGCATGCTGGGATGGGATCAGTGACCTAGACCAATGGAGCTTCTACAAAGCTGCACAGCTGTAGTAAGTGGAGGAACACAGCAAGCCTCATTGTCTGAACAAATTGGTCCCCCTCTGTGTCGTCTCTGGAGTGCCTCATTCACAAACACCTGCAGTGCTCACACACCTGCAGACACACGAGCACGATAACCTCGACAAGCACATGGGAAATGAAGTATGGCTGCACTACGCACACACACACACACACACACAACACACACACACACACACACGCCAAGTACTCCTTCCCTGCCAGTGAGTGTTTTGCTGGCGTGGCAATAAAAGGATATCAGAGGGAAGCAGTCTCAGCAGAATCACAGGCGGGGGAGGGGGCTGCAGTGAGATGGAATAAATTTACACCTCCAAACACACTTGATCTTCAATGTGTGTGAGCATGCAGCACGCGGCTTGTGTGCACCCCCCGGACTTTATGCATGCATATCAATGTAAAAACTCTCCATATGTTCCCTGCAGGCTCATCATATATCACCAGGTGCCGCCATGCAGTCCAGAATACTGTGTGAGACGGGGACAACCTGACTGATGGATGCAGCATGACTTTGGCAAGTGCTGGATCTGTGGTGTCATACACAGAAACAGGATATTATGATGCATAGAAAAAGAGGGTGGGGCAGCACCATCCTTCATCCATCTTATCCTTTTCTTTTCTTCTCTTTAGATGTGCCTGTGTGAAGCTGGTTTAAAACACGCTCAGGTACTTTAATGGCACGCTCCATCTTTTTTCCATTTTACTGCTGTGTTGAACACACAGTTTACATATTCATTGTCATTTTGCCTCTTTCAGCAGACCGATAATACCATTAAATCAAATGTAACTTTATTATCAAAGACTGGAAATACACAGCCCTTACACAAGCCAGCATAAAAAACCATGGGTTTAGATGAAGCTCTGTACATGAGCTTTAATAAGAGTTAAAGTGTTGGGATGCCGAGAAAAAGGATAGCAGCATTCAGCACAGTCACGCCTCACTTTTGGATATTAATAGAAATGGGCCTTTGTCACCATCTGCTGTCTAAACTGTGCAACTGCTGTAAATTCACAATACGGTTACGGTTCCAGGATGGACCTTAGTGGGGCCTGTACTGACCTTTATATTCATAATTCCACACCCGAGTCCGCTAAGGCAGGTAACACTGCAGCAAATAGGTCAGCGTAAACCCTGAAGCAGAATACAACAAACACCGATAAATGTTAACATATAAGACTTGGTTCTGCTATGATGGTAGAAATCAGGAAAAGGCCACATCCTGCTGAATATTTATGTTCACATATTTCATGACTTGACTAAATGAGATGTTCATAAAATGCAATATTTTTTACACGTCAATGAGAAAAGCTGTATTCAGTCTGTGGCACTACTGGGTGATGAGAGTATTGACGACAAAGGTGTGTTAATGGGATGGATCCACACACAGGGTATTCTAAGATATGACATTGTCAGATACTAACCATGGTACTATAAAAGTCCTGAATGTGACAGTCACGCCAAGAAATAAAATAATTATCCGGGTCAGCTAGAGTCATTTGTCCATCAGTAAACTTCTTGCATCGTGCCACACATTTCTGATAAGCTTAAAAGCGGTTTTATGTCATATCCAGGATTTATACTGCTGCCGTTTGAAAATACATTTGCATCAGAGTTCAGTGCAACACACAGGTGAACAAATACAGGATGTTTGGGGTTGTCCTACCTTTTGAAAACACCTTCATGCCCTTTAAACTTAACTCGAGCTGAAACTGGAGGCTGCCTCAAGAGTTTCTGGTAGAACTCCAACATGCTGTGACTAGCAGGATTTGAGAAGCCCTGAGGTGAGGCATGCGCTGCAGGTCAACAGCTGACTTGTTAGTTTGTGGAAACACAAACTGCTGTCTGGGATGGAGTCTACATATTAGATCAGTCATCATTGGTGTTTTTCATATAGTCTTGTGACAAATGTCTCATACTGGATCACAGAATATATTTAGTCCCCTGCAGCCACTAATGAGCTTCATGCTTTCATTTAAGTTTAGTTGACCTATGGTGTCTGTTGGGAGTACAGCCCCAACTGTTTACATGTGCACGAAAGAACTTTGATATAGTATTTACTGAAGGGCTTTCTGATAATTAGTTGAGATCAGATCAAGACTTGCAGTGTAGTCATTTATATCTGAAAACTCATTTTCACACAGCAGTGTTTAGCTAAAGTTAAATGTTCGATAAGAGTTGGAAGTCACATTTACATAAACATTTCATGGAAGACAAGAGTCAGACGTCATGTCGGAACACATGTGCACTTTATTGGGATTGTTTAGTCAGTGTACAGGTTGGCCCCACCGGTCTGGCACCCCATGTTACCCCATCACTTCGAGACCCCTTGCCCCACCACCCCGGGGATGAAACCTCCAACAGGGGGAAGAAGAGGTCACGATTGGGTTTTGCATAACAAAAACAAAAAAAAAATTAACAGGACCAAGATATTTTTAAGGCTGAAAGTACAAAAAACCCAGACATAATTTACATACAAGCGATACTACAACCATGTTTAAGTATGCGCCAACCACTGGGCAGCCTTCACAGAGGCGAATACGTGTCTGAACAATGCAGTTAACATTTGGAATCATGTGTCTGAACAATGCAGTTAACAAACATTTGGAATGACTCAAAAGAAAAAACAAAAATGTACATTTTTTTAAGTCCCCAGATGCAACTGCAGAACCCTGGGGTGCTTTTTTGTAACCTAGCCAAAACATTACGGTCTCCTTCATCGTTCCAGTTTAAAATCCTGAGTCAAGCGCCAAAAATAACTGAAGCCATGCCAATGAGTTGGTCATCTAGGCTCTGCGCCTGAGTGTGTATGAGAAATGTGTGGTGTGTGGTTGTTTTGCACAGAGCTGAAGTTGTTGGGCGTCTGGTTGGGGAGGGGGAGGAGGAACAGTCTGTTTAGAAGCATTTGCGGTGGACGATGGAGGGGCCGGACTCATCGTACTCCTGCTTGCTGATCCACATCTGCTGGAAGGTGGACAGAGAGGCCAGGATGGAGCCTCCGATCCAGACAGAGTATTTACGCTCTGGTGGGGCAATGATCTGCAGACACAAGAAACGCATTAGGATACCATTTTCCTGCATTAATCAGACACCATGAGAGCAGCAACACAGTCACTGCTGGCTCTGCTGCAGGTCAGCTCACCTTGATCTTCATGGTGGATGGGGCCAGGGCAGTGATCTCCTTCTGCATCCTGTCAGCGATGCCGGGGTACATGGTGGTACCTCCAGACAGCACGGTGTTGGCGTACAGGTCCTTACGGATGTCGACGTCACACTTCATGATGCTGTTGTAGGTGGTCTCGTGGATTCCGCAAGACTCCATTCCTGAGGGCAGATACAAAACACAGGTTAGCAAGTGGAAGTGCAGGGTAACTATAAGGGTATAGTGTGTCTTTAGCATGTAGTGCATGTTAGAGCTTCATTTGTTAAACATACCGAGGAAGGAAGGCTGGAAGAGGGCCTCTGGGCAACGGAACCTCTCATTGCCGATGGTGATGACCTGTCCGTCGGGCAGCTCGTAGCTCTTCTCCAGGGAGGAGGAGGAGGCAGCGGTGCCCATCTCCTGCTCGAAGTCCAGGGCGACGTAGCACAGCTTTTCCTTGATGTCACGCACGATTTCCCTCTCAGCTGTGGTGGTGAAGGAGTAGCCACGCTCTGTCAGGATCTTCATGAGGTAGTCTGTGAGGTCGCGGCCAGCCAAGTCCAGACGCAGGATGGCGTGGGGCAGGGCATAACCCTCATAGATGGGCACTGTGTGGGTCACACCATCACCGGAGTCCATGACGATACCAGTGGTACGACCAGAGGCATACAGGGACAGCACAGCCTGGATGGCAACGTACATGGCGGGGGTGTTGAAGGTCTCGAACATGATCTGCAAGACAAGAAAACATTTTAGCATTTTCAATCACAGCACAAGGTATTTAGCTTCTGTGGCCACTGCACTCACTACATGCATTAGTGTGAGGCTAAGGTTGAAGTTAGTAGAGGAAAGTGCAGAAAGTCAACATTCCTTCACACTTGTGCATGTCAGATGTCTATTAAGTGCTGATCTACTAACTCAGCTACACAAGTGCAGAAAAAAAGGCACACAGTCAAGAGAGACCTGTTGATGATAGATCATCTTATAGGAGAGAAGTCCTGGAGGAGAGGGGAGAGGAATGAGCAAGTGAGAATGGAATGGAGGGGAAAACCAAGGAGGAAATGAGGCAAATACCTAAATGTCTTTGCTAAACTAGAAACAATTCTGCATGTCCACAAGTTAAGTGTGTGTACCTGGGTCATCTTCTCCCTGTTGGCTTTGGGGTTCAGGGGGGCCTCTGTGAGCAGGACGGGGTGCTCCTCGGGGGCAACTCTCAGCTCGTTGTAGAAGGTGTGATGCCAGATCTTCTCCATGTCATCCCAGTTGGTCACAATACCGTGCTCAATGGGGTACTTCAGGGTCAGGATACCCCTCTTGCTCTGGGCTTCATCACCAACGTAGCTGTCCTTCTGGCCCATACCGACCATCACTCCCTGAAAACAAAAGATCAGATGAATTGTTACACACAATTCTGCACTGAAACATGGAGATGTGTAGGGACATCCATGTCTAGTTACCTGTAAAGATCTTGACTATGTACTGTCTAGGAAATCTAATTAAATGGCATAGACTATCCACATCATAATCTTTTATACTTGCATTATTCATTTCAATTTATTAATTGTACTCATTTCTTTCTTTGTGCTGCAACATCTGAATTTCCTCTCTAGAGATCAATAAAGGCTAATCTTCTCTAAAGGGTGTCTGGTTTTAAATCTCATTCAAATTCATAGCATTCACACACTGAAGCTTTTTTGAGCTAGCATTCAAGAAATTCTAAAACAACTTTTAACTACATAGAATTATTAAGTTAATTGGGATGGTCAATTAAAAATATTAAAAATCAGCAGTTTGGCTTTATTCTGTGGAGCTCAATCTCTCACCTGATGCCTGGGGCGACCGACGATGGAGGGGAAGACAGCACGAGGGGCGTCGTCTCCGGCAAATCCGGCTTTGCACATACCGGATCCGTTGTCAACAACCAGTGCGGCGATTTCATCTTCCATGGCTGAACTGTGAAGAAAAGAAACACGTTAAAAACTCAAGTCTCACATCCGCCCTGCAACAGCGCCGGACACTTAACTTCCTGTTAACCAACCAGTGGCAGTTCACGAAACTAGCCGCTGGGTGGAGCTCGTGCCGCACATTCCGAGCAAGCCAGACAAAAGGAAGTGGCGCTGCATTCTGGTATTACCATATAAGGACATGGCTCGGTTTTGAGCAGCTTTGCGGCTACCGGCGCCATGGCGCGCGGCCAGAGTACAGCAAGAAAAAGGAACATTCGACATATCAGACCCTGCGCGACCACTCCCTCCGGTTCACTACAGTTTAACTTCCCCCACTGCCCCCTCCCATTGTTGCTTAATCATAGTTTTAATCCGAAATCTTTGCTTCAATATCACTGCGTCATACTCAGTCATTGCAGACTGCCCATCTGGACACGACTGCATACATTACTATCAATTCAACATTTTTCACAATCTTCTCTGGCAGCAACCTTCTAAGACGGGCAGAAAAAAAATCTCAAGTTTCGTAATTAACTCATGTTGACTCATGAATGGTCACAAGTCCTTGACTGATACTCTCTCATGAAAGCCACGCCTTTATAACGGTACATGATTTGTCATTCGCATTTCCCTTTTTTCCCCTCCTCAAGTGTGTAAATTGACAAGACATTAATTTATTGCGAAACAGGTCTATTAAATTAAGATATTCCCCAATTTATACTTTTTGCAGGCCTCATATCCTTCCCCCCCATTTAGAGGAAGTATCATTACTACGACGATAAAGTGAATTCTAACACGCCCAGGAAGTGGACACAAGTGTCAGTGGAAAAAATAATCGACTAAAATGCGACTGTTGAAAGTCTGAAGGGCGGTGTTAGCATGATGTGGCTAAGCTACTATGCTAAAGTAGGTCACACCCCGCCGCATCGGGCGCACAAAGGGAGCAGCCGGTATCCAGACGACCTCAACTCAAAAGCCTCTTTCAAAGTACCCTGATGGGAAATAGAGATGAGACCGCACAGGAATACTGCAAATGTTGCGCCAACTAACATTACACGATGACCAAGTTAAAATAGGACCATCAACTTAAGGTAACATTAAACCGCCTGCATCCAAAAGCACCTGCGAGTCACATTGGCACGAGTTCAGCCGTCTGGCAATCACCACTGCGTACTTTGATAGAAGCAAAATACAGATACTGGATTGTTTCATGATTACTTTGTTCAAATAGTTAAGTTAAATTAGCAGTACAGTTGGTGTATGACAGGACAAAGACCTCGTGGTGCCTGCCATCTTTTGCATTCAAAATGACACATTTCACAGACAAGTGCATTAAAAACACAAAGCAAGTCACTGTTTACTAGAAATATGATTGTAAAAGTATGAATCTGCAAGTAATGTTTCTGTGTCTTACCTTTTGGGTGGGGGGCTTTTCGCTTTAAGGGAACCGGTTTCAGGCAAATGATATCCCGCACAAGCTGCGTGTAACGGCGCTCAGAGTGAATCCGTTATCTGTGGGTGCATGTTTTTATACTGCGTCAGTTGCCCGGCTCGAGCCATAAAAGGTAAACTTTCGGAATAGCGCACTCTGATTGGTCTAGCGTCATGCACTAGGGCACGTCGCGTGCACACTGTGGTGCACTGGGCGCTCGCGATTTGAGGGAGAGAGAGAGAGAGAGAGAGAGAGGGGAGGCGATAATAGCAAAGGATTGGAGAAAATAAAAGGGAAGGGATTGATGCTGTGAGGCCTAGTAAACCTAATCTCTTGATATACTGTTTTATATACAGGTTAAATGATGTATACACTTTTATAAGAGTGGAAATGTCTTCTCAGTAGCTGTTTTAACTGTCGGGCACATAGCCAAGTTATATGATAATTGAAAGAGCTCAGCACCAAGGACTCCTCCCTGTGAAGGCTGCAAAGGCCCAACACTTTTTATCCAAAGGCTGCCCTCGTTCCAAGCTCTTTTCTTTATATTAAAATGACACTATTTGATTATTTCAGACAATACAGAGAATGGGGGAGATGCTGATGTTGCTGTCCACTTTGAAAACCAGCTGCAAGCTCGGTGGGAGTCACAGTCACTGCATCACCAGGTCAAACACATGACACGCATAACACACTGATCTGCCACAAGCTGGGGAATGACCACTCTTTGTAGGCCACCCCTTCCCCATACTGCTGTTGATAATGTTCATTTATTGATTAAGTATTTGTGCTTTGTGGCTATAAAGGATCTTGGGCTCCTCCTAAATATCCTGTCAGTGGCTGCTTGCTATAGTACCTCTCTCTCTCTGCCGGGGATTCAATAGTTTGACAAATGTTTGTTGTTTTAGGACAGGAAGGGATTTGTTAGTATTCTCAGATTTTAATACTGTGGCAGTGTACTAGATGTGGGTGTTAAAAAGAAAGATCAATAATACCCTTCAGACAATATACCCTGTGACAAATACAAAAAAGCCCACTGAGTGAAAAGTACTAGCCTAGAGATTTTCACTTGGTGTTTCAGCCATCTTTCAATCATTGTATGTCATTTTCAACCACTACGAAGCAGGAAGACTCTCCCCTCTACACAGATGGGATCAGCACTCCCATTCCTCCAGCTAAATCAAATCATTTTGACCTGCTCTTAGTCACCTCTATCAAATAAAACACAGACACACACCCCTACTATTTCCACTTCCTGGTCCACTGCATTAACGTAAGTGTGGACTTTTAAAACATTGGGCCTCTGCCTCATTCACATCATGACTAATGAGGCCCATGTGACACACAATCTCAGATTTTAGCCGTCGGCCTGCAGGCTAGTAAAATTTCCATTCATGATTCATCTGCATTTATTAAGTCTCCATACGCAGTCGGACCATATTATCGTAAATGATGCCACTACACTTTTAAACACTTTTCTTTTCTTATACATTTTTCTTTTATCATTTCCCCACATGTTCACCTTCTTGTCCTTAATATATAACATCTGGCATACACCTTTATTTATTTTGTGCGCCACACCACAAGTGTACACGTTAGTAGAATTCTTAAGTAAATTGGGAAGGTAAATGTAAATCAAAATTCATAATAAATCCTATAATTGGCAATGCCTCAGTGCCATTTAAGCAGCTGCAACTATGGCCTCAGAGACTTGCAGCAACTTGCTCTTCCTCCTTCACCACTTCCCCTTCCTCTCTCTCAGTTGCATCAAGCCCTGTGTTCTCGTCTTCTCTTCCTTTTCCTCATTCATGATGTTGAGTTGGCTTTAAATGGACATGATTGTCGCCCTTACATGGTTCATATGACCCCTTTAAATCAGCCACAGAGAGCTCAGTGTAAAACAACACTTGGATATGCAATACTGTGGAAAGATGACGATGACTTGTGTAACTTCCCTCTAACCCTGCCGATTGTGAAGTTAATCAACACATTTCAGGCCATTTTTTACAAACATAGTTTAACCTGCTGCCAGACTTAAATCATTATCCAGTGGTGATAAACCTTTAATCAAAGGGAACAATCAGAGACCTGTCAATTCATCCATGTTAAGTTGAGTTTTGACTTTGAAAGAATCTCTGTTGAGTCTTAAAACCGCTGTTTGAGGCTTTACAGATAAAAGGAAGCACGTTTAAGGCGATCAAAGGTCTACTAGGCCCACTTATTGATTTACAGGCCTTAAATCTCATTGTTCAAATCTCAAACCTAGTTTATCCCTGTCTGACCCATGTAAGGCGAACACTTGTCTAATCATTTATATTTGTTTCAATATAGTGATAAAGTTGCCTTTCTGTGATGAGGGAGTGAAAAACAAAAGAGGTGGGTCCAGTAGGTGTTAACAGAGATTTGTAGAGAAACAAGCTGAGAGGATTGTTTCTCTGCGTTGACGCCGCATCATAAACAGGGATTGGCTCGGAAATATTTAATCTGGCCTAGACGGCCTCTGGGTTTTTAAGCCAGCCTACTTTGATTCAGGTGAAAACATTTCCATACACTCCCCGTCCTCAATAAAGAGCAAGTTTATGGGTGTCACACTCGTATTTCGAGTGTAATTAATTTGCCAAACTAGAGACAAAATGCACAATAAACAAAGTAAGACATTACTTTTCTATAGCTTTCTCAAAAATATCGATTTTGTTTGTGAAACTCTGATATAGTGACAGCCCTAATAGAAATAAAGTTGGTTTCTGTATCAGTGTGTTAAATCAGCTGTCAGTCAGCCTAAGCAGGACTTTGGATATGCAGGTACTTATATATATATGTGTGTACAGCTTACTGGTAGTAAGTGAGAGGTCTCTGGTTAAGTGCTGTGTTGTCAACACTCTTCAGTGGGAATGTATTTCCAAGTGCTTGGAATACTGTCCCGGGAAGACTCCTCTCATGTGTCATAACAATGTGTGTTTACACCTCGGCTGCCAGTGAAATTCATGCTCTCTGAACCTGCACCTTGCTGCCAAGGTCCTTTAAGCAGTAGAGCCACCTAATGATTTTTTCTGAGGCAGAAGTTTATACACAGGCACTCACATTGTTGTGTATAATGACTATTACTACGAGTACCGGGTGTCTAAATAAACTACTCATCAAACTAAGTGACACTTTAACGTGAGCAACAAGTGGAAGCTCTGGGTTTAAGCCTGTCATTAAGAGTCATGGAGAGTTAGGGAGTGACTGAAAATGACTGTAATTTAGTTGTAAAAATCCTGTGCCCTTTTCGCAAAAACACCTTGTCTGTATGTTCCTGCCAAAAAGGTGTTCAGCAGCTCGACCGAGCGGCCACCAGTGGAAGCCGACGTGGGCCAGAGTCAGCGGGTACACAGGTTTGTCACAGCCAGGTGAACTGTTCACCTCTGTAACCTTTCATGGCTTGCTGATCCTTTTGCGGTACGGTACGCAAGAGGCCGAGGGCTCAGCCTGGAGTATCATAACTCACACATCATGTCAGTGGCTATTATTACCAGCATGGATTGAACACAGTTGCAATTCTGAAAATCTGAATTTAAGTTTCACATGCTTGTCTGTGTGACTCACTCGGTGACCTTAGCATTTGAAGGCCACTCTGCACAAATGGCTTTTGTTAGTAAAGCACTGTATGTTGGCCAGTTTTCCAACAACATGGCTGCACCTTTT
Source organism: Cottoperca gobio (assembly GCF_900634415.1). Lineage (NCBI taxonomy): Eukaryota > Metazoa > Chordata > Actinopteri > Perciformes > Bovichtidae > Cottoperca > Cottoperca gobio. Next base: position 15,869,093 of record NC_041362.1, on the reverse strand, counting down.
TCAATGATTTATTTGTGTATTACCTTATTTAAATCATTCCTCTTTTCCCCCCAGTAAGTAGTTATATCTCCATTGCCATCGTGTGCATGTGACGTCACGCTTATTTCCCAACCCAGAAGTCAGCCATGTTGGTTGGAATACACAACCAAGACGGCGCCCGTTCGCGTGGGAGTTGCTGCAACGCTTCGTAATTTTCTTTGTATTTAAACGTCTAAGATTGAAAGAAAATGCCAATCGTGTGCGCAGTGTATAATTGTGGTCATAACGCTACTCGTGACCCAGAGAAACGGTTCTTTAGATTTCCTAAAATCATCAAAAACAACGATCCACAAAAGAGGGATGAATTTCTGTCTACCGAACGCCGTACGCTGTGGTTTAGCAACATAACTCGTGAGGATTTAACAGAAGAAAAAGCACAATTCACCCGTGTGTGTGGCGTCCACTTTATATCTGGTAAGAGCTCATGCTAAAGCTATGTTTTCAATGTTTTTACGTTAAACATTTGCGCTTATGATATACCCAAACACTGTAAGACCTTACTTCTCCATATCGCTGACTGGTAAATAAGGCACTTTCTTTACATGTGATGGCAGCCATTTGCTCTTTTTTTCTGTGCATGTTTTTGTTTTGCTTATTCTTGAGACTACTTCACTTGCGAAAAGCAAAGCACCAATGTGAGAACATGCTTCGCTTAATCCAGCCATACAATCACAGTGTGCGAGGATAACATCGCCGCTCTTCTCACTCACAAACCATGGCTTGAGCGGTGTATCTCGAGCTCTTTGTGATTTACACGGGCATGGACGAGCACCCTGTCATCTTTCAGGGGTTTGGTAAGAAGACTACCAACCCAGCCAGAAACAAAGAAATTATAAGCATCTAAGCTCTTGTACGCCTTCATTTGTGCGTTGGTTGCTCACAATGTTTGTAGCACAAGGTAGTTCACAATATCCGGATATTCAATCGGCGGTAATGAATCTAAATCCTCAATATAATCAGACGGCTTTAGCGTGTACGGGTCAAGGCCGCAAATTTGGACTTTTTCTCTGAATCTTGCCTTTGCAGAGGACTCCAGAGAGTCAGAATACTTTGAAGAAGTCGGAGTTGTTGTTGTTCGCTTTAGACGTCATTGTTGATTTGTTTTTCATCCAAAATGGCGTCGCACACATACGTCACACAGTTTTGTCACGTGTTTGCACACTACCTATTGTTAGTTGAGAAGATCGATACCACCAGGTTGCCAGATCTCACAAGAGAAACAAGCAATCAGGTCTATGTTATGAAAACAAGTCCAAAAAAACCTTCATATTTAAGATCAGACGTTAGAGAGTGGTATCTATCTCCTCATCTAACTCTTGGCAAGAATATGTCCCAAAATGTCAAACTATTTCAATAAACGTCTTGTCTAAATCTAACCACAAATGACAAGTGTCCGAGAAAGTCAGCTGCCCGGTGAAAACTGTACAACTATGTGTTTAGCACCTGCAACAGCCTCGATATCACACAAGGTAACGATAGGCGATCACATTGACTTTTTGCCTGCTGAAGTCAGGCATCATCATTGCCATGTGATAAGTCAATCAGTAACCATGCCCACTGTAGCCGGTGTGTTTATATGAGTGTGTGTTGTTCAAAGGTCAAAGAACTTTAAACGACAACAGCTAATCATAACCAAATGCTATCTTTGATGACAGTGCGAGTATGTGCATGAGTAATTCAGAGCTCTGTGGTAAACTTTATATGGTTATGATCTGAGTGAGTGCATATGTGTGTGTGTTCGAAGACCTGTGTGTGTGTGTGTGTGTGTGTGTGTGTGTGTGTGTGTGTGTGTGTGTGTGTTTTCTGAGAGTCAACAGTCTTTGATGAGACTTTTCAAAGACTTATGTGCTTGTGTAGTCTCAATGTTGACCAGTGAATTGAAGCTGTTGTGACACCCACTTGTGACGTCATTAGTTCAGGATTTTCTCTTCAAATATGGTAACCATCCAATCGGCCGGCCAGCATCACCACAAAAGAAACATTCTGTTTTGCAGCGCTGCCACTCCCTGCGTTACCTCCCACCATGGCTTCCTGTTCCTCTTAATGACTAAAGATGCCACACATTTCTCTGTGCTCTTAACCTAAGAAGGCCATCATCGACTAATTCACTCCCACCGTTCTCCTCTCTATATCTACTTTTATGGCATCTCCACTTCTTCCTCTTTCTGTCGCCCTTATCATAAGGAGATTTTGACATTTTCTGCCTATGGCATTGGGAAGCTGAGGCTAAAAAAAAGGGCATTTCTGGTGTGTATGTGGGTGTGTGTTTGCGGGGGAGGGGAGAGGAACCATGAAAGGCCTGTTGCTAATGGCTAAAGCTGGCCATAGGGGGTGGACATGAATACTATACCTATTATCCACTCACACACACACACAGAAAGAGAAAAACATCTGCTGCCTTGAGTCTTACTGCTACTAGACTGCAAGGCTGCAACTCAATACAAAAAACATTAGTTGCAATTAGCCTTGAGTGAGGTTGAAAGCTAAGGCCTGGAAATGTAGACATCAGAAGAGGGCTGGGAAACAATGAGGGCGAGATGAGAGCAAGAGATAAAACCATCAAATGGGTCTGAGTGGAGTAAAGACGTGGATAGAGAAAGAAGAGGAAGATGATGAGAAGTATGTTATGTCATGTTGGAAATGCACTTGGTTTGTCACTTACAGGAGATCCATTCTTGCTTCACTGCATCTTTGTGTATGTGGATGTGTGTGTGTGTGTGTGTGTGTGTGTGTGTGTGTGTGTGTGTGTGTGTGTGTGTGTGTGTGTGTGAAAGTCCGAGTCACATGAAGTAAAGCTGTATGCAGCAATGTTGAGACGTTCTCCTTTAGACAGCTAAGATATTTAAAGGAATAGTGAGACATTTTAGATTGATTGCCACTCTCATATTTGTCCATTAAATGTAAGGCTACAACCAGCAGCCAGTTAGCTTAGCTTAGCACAAAGTTTGTTGCTGTCTAAAGGTAACAAAATCTGCCTTCCATCGCCTCTAAGCTCCCCAATTAACATCTTGTTTTGTGGCAAAACAATAATTAGCCGGGGCTATGTGCCGGACCATTAAGTGCTTCAGGAATGAGTCCTAAAACCCTGAATGAGTTGCACTTCCGGATCCCTCATCTCAAAATCAATGGATCTTTGGTTGGATGCCTGAAATAAGAAACAAGTTTAAGACATTTTCACGGTTAGTTCTGAGCTCTAAATGCAAAACACGGCAAAACTCATCTACTCGGTAGTAGTGATGTTGAGGTCGTGTAACCCTGGTGTAGTTCGTTTATAGCCTAATGTTAGCTTTTTTACTTCTAGTGATTGCATTTTAACTTCAAACATCATAAAGTGCAGTTAACTTGTGAAGATTATCTTGCTGAACCTAATTGTGTAAATATCATAACACACAGAGTGTATTTCCTGCTATAATCCAAAAGTGTTTATTTGTTGAGGGAACCACAGTGATGTTAACTTTTGGGTTGATTTACCAAAAAAACATCCTCCCTGCAGCACTCCATTTCCTAATCTGGCACAGTAACTAAGAAGTAAGGCACTACACTTGGGTTTTTGTCAGATTAAACAGACGTGATAGAATGTGTTAATTGGTGCTGGTTGGTGTTTTTTGTTACCTTTGTACAGAAGCTAGATGTTGCTCTTGTTTCCAGTCTTTGTACTGAGCTAACCTGCTGCTGAGCTTCATGTTTAGCGGACTGATATGAGAATGTTATCTTCTCATCGATCTGTCTGGCAGAAAGCAAATAAGCATACTTCCCAACCTTAGTTTGCTTAAATAATATTTAGAGTTTGATGCAGGGACTCAAAGTTTTGCCTGTTAGCAACACAATGTTCCTCTCCTCCCCCTTCTTTCTTTCTTTCTTTCTTTCTTTGTGTCTTTCTTTCTTTCTTTCTTTCCTTCTTTCTTTATTCATCCATCCCCAATCTTGCTAAGCAGGCATTTCCATCCTCTCCTCTTTCCTCACGCCCTTTCTTTCTCTCTTGTCTTTGCAGCCTGTTGAAAAGTGACTGGCTGACCAATTGTTTGCCATCTGTGACTGGTCATAGTTTCAGAGAGGGACGCCGTATTCACCCCCTTCCTGCCTCTCTCCCCCCTGCCTCTCTATTCCCCCCTCTCCCGTGATACAGCGAATAGATTGGTTGTCTGCAGCGTCATTGATCCGTGGGTCACCGTGGTGATGGTCTGACTCTAAGGCACGGGCCAGTTACCAGCTGTGTGTGTGTGTATGTGTTGTGCCTGACAGCTGGCCTGTTCGTGCTCCGATTGGATTAGCTTCCCATTTACGGCCCAAATGGATCCTTCACTCCAACCCCCACTTCTTACAAACACACACACACACACACAGTTTATTGGCCCACCCCATTATGGCTTCCTGACCAGTATCTTATGTCATTCATCAAACTTTACCCAACATAAAACTCATTGAAATTCTCTTAACTTTTAAAACTCCTTCACACCCTTTTTTTGGTGTTCCCCCCCAGACAAGTAGATCCAGTGCAACAAGTAGTGCAAATAACAAAGCACATATTGTTGTGATGATCCTAACATGTTTCAGCTGACTTGCAGGCTTGGCACTTCCTCTTATAAAGCATGGGTAGTTGACATTGGAGAAGTCAGCAAGAGTAAAGTTGATTTTTAAAACTATCCAACCGTAAAACCCACCCAGTGATGCCAACTTTTTTCAGATGAAAGTAGTTAGCATCACAAGCTCCGAAAGTTGCTAAATCTAGCGAGAAAGTTGGCAGTACTGACAGCGCGTCCCTTCAGGTCTCCTTATAAAAGCCACTTCCCCCAAATTATCGTTATGCACGTTCACATATCATTCTGAATGTAAACAGTGAACATGGCTATTGTTAGTACTCATAGCTTGTCAAGCTAGCAGCTTGTGGAAGACTCCGGTGATGCGCAATGAGTGTACGGGCATTGTGCACGCAAGTAGGCAGGTAGGTCGACCCTCTAATCATTTCATTCAGGCCGATTGAAATGATTGGACAAACTTATTACTTACTACTGCCACAGATACAGGATTTATTTCTATTTTTTGTCAGAGCATTTGATTTATTGATTGCTGTCGGGATATAAAGAGTATTTCAACAAATGCTTTAACCACGCTAGCTTTTAATGTGTTTCTGACTGTGTTTTTTGACAGGCATGGAGCTCTGAAACCAAAGTGATGTGCTAAATGGCTAACGCAAAATGTCTTCAGCAAATAATCGGTCAAAGAAAAATGATTTGATTATTATAGATAAATCTGATCAAGAGCTTGAAGTGTATAATCCAGTTCTCAGACAAAGGGAGCTTCTCTATAATGGCCGAACTAATGTAATAACCACATGCAGCGCTTGAGGTTGTTGGCTTCTCTGAAAATTGTTTTCTCTGTTTCTCTTCCCCTTCCTGTGCATCCACTTCACTTCCTCCGAGTGTTCTGTGCTCTTATTGGCCCAAAGTAGAGCCTGAGGTGCCTTTTAAGGTTGTGAGGTTTTACTCAGGTGTCGTGCAAACCTGAGACTGATGACAGCTTCCATCACATATAAAACAAGGGCCTGACAAGGAAAAGGGAACAAAAGACATGCTTTTTTGTATGAGTTTTGCATGAAAAATCTTGCTCAAGCTCAGAAGAGTGACAGACTCATCTATCTCTGTATCTAATTCTATCTCACACACACACACACACACACACACACACACACACACACACACACACACACACACACACACACACACACACACACACACACACACACACACACACACACACACACACACACACACACACACACACACACACACACACACACATACATGTACACACTCATTATTCACCCCCTGCATGGTGGTGAACCCAGGGAGGTTTATCTATCCTCTACCATCTGTCTCTGTCTGGTGGGAGGGCCCCTCATCTCACATTGGCTCATTTCACAAGCTGCCAGCCGTCTGATTGGTTCATTTTGGGAATTGTCGAACCTCCTGATTGGCCCCGGCCCTGCTTTTACTTCCTGATCTTTCTTCCCATTGCTGCCCCCTCAGCTGTAGCTCCAACGCAGTAGGAGAGGTCAGCCACCTACACACACACGCCCATGCACTTTGCTCTGCAGTCCTTGGCATTCAGCTCTGTTTGGACGTTCCTTACATAACATTACAGCCGGTCGTCATGCCTCCCTGCTTTCTCCCTTATTTTCTCTCCCTCTTCATATCATTTTATCATTCTCTTCCTGTCTTTGTCTTTATCTTGTTCTGACAAACATCAATGTGTCGACTGCTGATTAAAGCGTTGAATATAAACACTTACAGTGGAATTTCTAGCAATGTGCCAAGTCATACCTCTGTCCACATTATCCTATAAGCTCTATCTATCTCTCTCTCTCTCTCTCTCTCTCTCTCTCTCTCTCTCTCTCTCTCTCTCTCTCTCTTCCTCTCCTCTCCTCTCCTCTGCATAGTAACCGTGAGCCCACCCTCTCCGTTTGACACCAAAAAAACAACTCCAATGCGGCGCTGCAGCGTGCACCCGGTGCCCCTGAATCACTGAGTAAAGTGTGCATGCGTTGCTTTGCTTTGTTTTATTGTAGCACCTCTTTTTTTGTTTTAGACCAGCAGGAAGGTTTGTGTGTGTGCTAGAGGGCTATATTGTTTTGTATGGTGCGATGCTGTTCATTTCTGTTTGCAGTTCCCATCCTTCCCCCTTCTCACACTCGCTGTTTGAATGAGCTGCCTGCTCTGCACCGATTGGCTGCCGGCGGCTGCCATATAAGGGCATAGGCCAGCAGCAGAGGCAGGAAGTGGGGTAAAGAGGAAGTGGAGAGCCGGTTCTCTCTGAGACCGGCAGCAGAATGTGCAGCCTATAGAGAATTCACAAGAAACTGCCACACCTTTCCTCCGATCCTTCTCCATCTTTTCTTTTCAGTTTATATCATCTCTTCCTTCCTGACATAATTCTCTCCTTTCTTCCTCTCTTCTCTCTCGGTACAATTGTCATATATGATGCTCTCTTTTGATTCTGCTCTCCCCCCCTGTTTTCCTCCACTCTTCTCCCTCCTGATTTGTCATCCTTTCCTGATTAACACATAAAAAAAACAAAAACGCGCCGAGCCAGTCACTCATACCTGATGTGCTTATAAGTGTGCTCAGAGTGTGACTGGAAGCCTCTTAATCATTCATGGCAGCGATCTTTCAGCTTACTTTACAGCCGACAAAGTCCACTCTGAGCTATGCAGCAGCAGTACATGCTGATGTCGTGCAGCAGATTGTTGTACGAGTACAGTATGATGTAATGTGTCAGTGTGAGACATGGAGGGAGAGCTGGGCTTTAGCTGTCTTCAAGGAGTTTACAATGGAAAATGTACACGTGCTGGACATTTCACAAGTTGATTCCATTATTTTCAGACTCAATATATGTCAATTTGACCACTTTTAGGGAAATAAATAAAGGTTTCCCACCCTGAAATGTTATGCATGGCAATATGGAGAAGATGGAGCGATCACTGCTCCTTTACATTGAAAATAGTCAGCCGAGGTGGTTTCGGGCAGGGGTCCTAATCAGGTGTTCCAGGTACATCGAGCTCTGAGGAAAGCAGGGTGCCACACCCAGAACACACTGGAGAGATTACATATCTGGCCTGGAAACGCCTTGGGAACCCTCAGGGAGAGCCTGAGGACCTGATCAAGGAGAAGGATAAGTTACCTTGCTTAGTCATGCTGCCACCACAACCCGAGAGGTGGAAGATGGACGGTCAACATTTTTGGGAAATACACATACTCACTTTTTTGCTGAAAGAAAGATGAGAAGATTAATCTCAATTGGTAAATATGAAGCTAGAGGTAGCAGATACTTCTCTTCTTCTAACACTCAAGCCAGGAAGAGCACGAGCATATTTCCCAAAATGTTGAGCTTTTCCTTTAACGAAATAAGATACAAATCCAAATATTAAAAAGGAATTCGATCATTTTAGTGTCGAGTCATGCATTGGGAGACTCATGACCTCTATATTCTTTTAACATCCCGTCTTCGGCCTTGTTTACAGCAAAACAAATACACAGCGTTAGGACATTTTGACATGGGGAGCACAGGGAAACCTGATTATGATGATACATTAATAAACTCTCCTGACATGGAGCTATGGAGTTCCCTACCCAAGGTTGTAAGAGATGCAAGTTCTGTAAACAATTTTAAAGGAAGCACTGTCGCTCTTCCTTTGTTTTATTCTTGTCTTTTACATGTTATATTGTTCTTAGCATAACTGTTCTTGCTATTCCCTGACTTTCTTTTGTTGTTCATATGATTGCTTGGTTTTATGGTGGAGTCTTTGCACTTGTTTTAATCTGTCTTTGTTTTTATTTATTCTCTTGTTTCTTCACTTTGTTGTGAAGCACCCCCTGTAAGGTGCTTTCTGTCTTATTGTGACGTATTGTGAGGGACAGAGGGATGTCGTAACCTGTACAGTCTGTAAAGCACACTGAGACAAATGTATAATTTGTGATATTGGGCTATACAAATAAATTTGATTTGATTTGATTTGACGTCTTATGTACATCCATCTATAACTGTTTTTCAGTTTTTAGCAGATATTGTGATCCAAGTGTCACATAATGCAGCAGTTGGTCTGGTTGTACCTGTGAAGTGGCTGTGTGACTTAGAGGAGGATGACAGTGCTGCCAGTCTGATTTCACAACTCCATCACCTCCCTGTGGCTATCTCTGTTTGAGTTGGCAGGAGTGTTTGAGGTGTTTGTGCAGTTATGTGTATTCTTTGTTTGTGTGTGTGTGTGTGTGTGTGTGTGTGTGTGTGTGTGTGTGTGTGTGTGTGTGTGTGTGTGTGTGTTGACCTGGGTGTGTATTAGTGAGGCTACGCTGTCCTGTTAACGCCGACATCCATAAAAGGAAATCTTTAAGTTTGTCACATGACAACAATCTGAGGAATGCAAGACCGGTCACATGGGATGTGGCCTCTAGGAAATCAGCTTCACCCCCATAGGACTGTAAAATGATGTGTGTGTCAGAGGGTGTGTGAAGATGTGTGTGTGTTTGTCTCATTAGGCTATTTGCGAGCACTTACATGTATGTATCAATGTGTCAGCGATAAACAGTGTATCTCTGTGTCTTTTTGTAGTGTGCATGCGCAGTCCTATGAGTGTGTGTGTGTGTGTGTGTGTGTGTGTGATTACAGGGGAATTCACAGCTCAAGAGATTTCACTTCTCTTTCAGCTATGTTTCAGTAACTGGAAACTGCAGAGGAGGACGTTTCAATTTCCTTCTCAGACAGCAGAAGAAGAAGTGTGTGTGTGTGTGTGTGTGTGTGTGTGTGTGTGTGTGTGTGTGTGTGTGTGTGTGTGTGTGTGTGTGTGTGTGTGTGTGTGATTGTGTCCTCCATGTGTGTTCTGTAAGTCAGTGAGTGTTAGTCACAAATGTAGAAAAGTGGGTCTTTAGAAGGATTAGAAATAACAAAATAAAAGTCCCCACTTCCTGTTTTACTATCTCATGTTCTAGGTGGAGGATGAAGTATGAAACAATACCAATTTCTCTTTGTGTGTATGTGTTTATGAAAGAAGTAAAATCAGCAGTCACACCACTTCCTAAAGCTGAGGCTGCTCTGTGCTGCCTCCTACAGCTGCTGAACGTCTACTGAAAACACAGTCACTTTTTTCCTCAGAGGGGGACTTCCTCTTAATTCACTATAGGGCACCATATAAGGTTAACAGTCAGCAGGTATAGTCACAGACACCACCACTGTTGAAGCTCAGAGAGTGGTACAGGAAGTCATATCTGGGCAGACGTTAGCTGTTTGTACCATGTTTCCAACACTGTCAGTATGCGTGTTAGTCACGAGGACATTTGGGGCAAAAGGCTGGTGAGGCTGTTTAGCTGCCATCAGCATACCATTTCTGTTTTTTTCTCTCCCAAACTAGAGCAGAGAAGAGAGTTCCTGTTTTAGTGTCATAGTGTTTTCCTGAGTTGAGAATTTCCATATTAGCGCTGCATAAATGTTGAGCCCTGCTCGCTGTTTTTGCCACGACATTAACCCTCAAATATATAATCCTGCACAAACTATGTTGTCACCTCCCCGACTTCTCAACTACTCTGTCCTTCAACCGTTTAATCTCAAGGTTTCAAGCCCCAACACTGCAAGCTTTGTATTTTAACAAGAGCCACGCCTGACTCTGAGGCTGTAAATAGGCACAGTAACGCTAAACACAATGACAATGCAGGTGTTGTTCTCTTGTTCACCGTCTACGTTTAGCAGCTTTTATTATTCGGACAAGTTGCTAATTAAAATAACTAAACACAAAGCACAGTTGATGTTAGGACATCTCACTGGGTAGTACTGCTGGTGGTTATTAAGTTATTAAGATTCATCATCTTGGAGCCATGTATATCTGTACCAGATTGAATGACAATCCTTTCGATAGGTGTTGAGATACGGACCAAAGTGGACCCAACATTGAGAATCCACAGCGCCACACCGCTAAGCAGAGCTAACAATTCTGCCAACATAGATAAAAAGAAGCATACAAAGAATAATGAGTTACAAGCAAGAAGAGAGAGGAGACAAGAAACTGTAAATAATACCAGTTTTATTATTCTGCTGAACTTTGTCCCGATATTATCTGAGGAATGTGCTGCCCTGCAGTGTACCACAGGAAATTCATAAACAGATTATAATTCAGGCATATCTGTCATTCCTGGCAGTTTGTTTATCTGTGCTCGACCTTCACTGACTCGGCTCCACGGTACCTTCCCACCACCTCGCCTCCACCCCCACGCTTTTATAGTCGGGAGAGAAAGATAAAAAGAGATGAGAAAAGAGAAGAGTAAGAAGGGGACAGACGGGGATCTAAGGTGGATTCATTCATGATCCTCATCCGACTCAGGTGTCGCTCTTTCCCACCGACATCAGCCCTGACTCCCCCGCCTCACTCCTCCCACCCCCACCAGCCTGACACACACATCCCAGAGGAAACGGGAGGTGATGTAATGGCCGACGGTCCTCCTCGAGAATACAGACTCGGCTATTCCTCTTCTTTTGTCTCTGCTTTACTCATTTATTCATTTACTCTTTCCTTGTCATATCCTAGACTTTGGTATTTCCCTGGCATGGCAATTAACTCCACCGTCTGTGTGTGTGTGTGGGTGAAGGTTAACAAGCCTGTTTGGCAGTGTGTCCAAATAAAACACCCCTCCCTCCCTCCGCCCCTACCGCTCCCCAGACCTTCTCTTCTCCCTCTGCATTGTTTCATTAACCATAAGATTTGCACAAAGCTGTGGCCTAGTTTCCCTCCTCGCTGTGTGAACACATCCACATCCTGTTGAGGGGGTTTAAGTGGAAACGCTTGTTTTAAAGAGCTCAATGTATGTTTCACTGGAAGACGATACGAGGGAAGAAATTAACTGAGACTGGAGCCATAAGCAAACAGAGAAGATGTGTGTGTGTGTGTGTGTGTGTCTGTGTAAGTTGCAGCTAATCATATGGGATTCCCTAAGCAGCAGTGGGATAGAGTCAAACCCCCGAAATATAGGTCAAGAGGCATCATGTTTTCCTTGCGCTGTTACATAACCATGCACACACACACACACATATATATATATATATATATATATATATATATATATATATATATATATATATGTTTATATATATATGTTTATATATATATATATATATATATATATATATATATATATATATATATATATATATATATATATGTTTATATATATATATATACATATATATATGTTTATATATATATATATATATATATGTATATATATATATATATATATATATATATATATATATATATATACACACACTATAGTATTTAGCTGGAACCCATTAGCAGTGAGTGTGTCAGGAAGACATCCAGTGTTAGCAAAGCTCTTTTTGAAACCTTCATCTGCAGCTAGTGCCTCTAGTGCCAAGGCTCTGCAGTACACATATGAACATGAACAGTATGTGTGTGTGTGTGTGTGTGTGTGTGTGTGTGTGTGTGTGTGTGTGTGTGTGTGTGTGTGTGTGTGTGTGTGTGTGTGTGTGTGTGTGTGTGTGTCCACTTATGCACTGCATAGTAGGACAGAGAGATTATAGGCATTTGCAGGTAGATAACTCGCTGCGCTGTGATTGGCTGAGGGCTGCAGGTAATCACCTGGACTGGTTTGCCTTTTAAGGAGATTCTGCACACAGACCTGCTGTAATCCCTCTCTTCTTGTTCTTGTTCTTGTTGTTGTTGTTGTTGTTGTTGTTCTTCTTCTTCTTCTTGTTCTTTTTGTTCTTGTTCTTGTTCTTGTTCTTGTTCTTGTTCTTGTTCTTGTTCTTGTTCTTGTTCTTGTTCTTCTTCTTGTTCTTCTTGTTCTTCTTGTTCTTCTTCTTGTTCTTCGTCATCATCTTCTTCTTCTTCTTCTTCTTCTTTCTTCTTCTTCTTCTTCTTCTTCTTCTTCTTCTTCTTCTTCACCTCTGCAAGGTCTTCACCTTCTCTTTCCATTCTGCTGTTTTACACACATTCCTCTTTGTTGCACAAGGTTTAAAGGACAATAGAAGAAGGAGAGACGAGACTTTGAGCGACACCTTTCATGGCTCATCTGACTGTAAGCTGATAACCTGTAACGTACTAGCAAGCTGTTACATAAGGGATAGGAGACAACCTGAGAGACTGTGTGTGTGTGTGTGTGTGTGTGTGTGTGTGTGTGTGTGTGTGTGTGTGTGTGTGTGTGTGTGTGTGTGTGTGTGTGCGAGCAGAAAGTGTGTGACACAGTAAGCAGCAGTCCAATTTCTGTCTTGTTTTCCTCCCGTTTCCTTGGTAACGCACTGATAACTTAGTTAGTCACACTGGCATCTTTCCTTTTTTTTTATGTGAATGGAATTTGCTTGTGTCTGTGGTTTGTCTGTGAAGAGAGTGGAAATGGAACATGTTGGGTGTGTGTGTGTGTGTGTGTGGATCACAGCTTTAATGCTTCATTCTTACACTGACCTAATTCCACAATATATCACAATATATAACCCAGAGAATCGTTTGTTCTGTAGATATACATTATAGACCACTAAACGTCCCGCTCAGTCATACATACGGTCAAACATCCTGTAAAACTTGCAGCATTTTATGTAATGCAGAAAGTAGTTTAATGGGGAATTATGTTGCTTGCATTAATTATTAAAAGTAAAACTTTTACAGGGAACATCCCCTGTGCGCACCCCCTCCCCTTAGAGTTTCATCTTAGACTCTATCTGTTTCTGCTCCTTGAGCAACTGTTGTTAACAATTAAGGACAATAACATTTACTGTGAAGGTTATTGAGAGTGAAAAGTGCAGTGAAGCATCATACTGTTGATCTCAATGCACACACAATATATTAAACATTGAAATATGTTAGTTTTCTTCTTATGTTAGTGACTCATTCAACAAGGGAACGTTTCTATTTATTGGTGATCTGATGGGAAATCCGATGAGTCATCTTTCATTCTCACTCAACAGTAAGTGTGCGCATCAGTCCACACTCTATGATGGTTGTTTAATAGTTTAATCTTTTGCCTATTGATTGCACACAAATAAAGTAGTATTGATCACTAATTTGGATAAAGTTGACTGTTACCGCATTTGTTTTTATGAACTAGGACCAATTCGAGTTAGACAAATGTATGATAAGCTAGTTTTTCTCCAGTTGTGTACTTGTGGTATTGTAAATATGTCACTGGGCTCTGGTTCAGAACACGGAGAGCTGAGGTTAATTCCCCTCGGTCCTCCCCAACACGTGCAGTTCTGTCAGCAGGAAGGGGCAGAACTGACAGCAGGTCTGCTTTCAAATGTAGAAAACTTTATTTAACGTTTGTATCAACTTTTGTCAGCTTTGCTATCTTAGTTCGGTTCATTTTGAGCTGTTGCGGGATATGAAGAACATATTTTTAAGCTTCTCTTAAACCTGTTTGTTGCATCATACAGGAGGTGAGGTGGTCAACACACTGTGGCCATTTACAGGAAAGGTTTATTAATAAGAGGTTTTCTAAGAAATCAAGAGATGAAGCTTTTTTAAAGGATCTCTCCTTAAAACCAACGTTTAAACCCTTTTAAAGGAACAATGAGCAAATTAAAGCTGTAGGTAAGTACTCCCAGTGTACTCCCTGGTTTGGTCAGTGTGTTTAAGATGACCATCTGCACCAGATGCTAATGATCCCACTGTGTGTGTGTGTGTGTGTGTGTGTGTGTGTGTGTGTGTGTGTGTGTGTGTGTGTGTGTGTGTGTGTGTGTGTGTGTGTGTGTGTGTGTGTGTGTGTGTGTCAGCAGATGGTGTGTGTCCGTCACACACATGCTGTCTTCCATTATCAGTTCTTGTTCATCAATTATTCACACCAGGAGATTGAAACCAATGAAAAAAAAGAAGCAAAACAAATATACTGTAATATCAGTCAAACCCATTAAATGTTGCCCTGAAATCTTCAAAATTACAAACTGATCCAACTTGGGCATTCTGAGTCTGTGTCTGTGACTGTTCTTAAATAAAAAGTTTGGGTTTTCATATGTGTGCGTGTGCGTGTGCGTGTGCGTGTGCGTGTGTGTGTGTGTACTGTATGCATGTGTGTAAAATGAAAAAGAACAGGGGCAGCTAAATCTTTCAGGGGTCTGTGTAATAAGAGGCAAACAGAGAACAGCTGGTGTTAGTGCTTGACGACATGTGTGTGTGTGTGTGTGTGTGTGTGTGTGTGTGTGTGTGTGTGTGTGTGTGTGTGTGTGTGTGTGTGTTTGTCCATAGAGGCTCTGTAAGGGGGCCTCCAACCCTTTGTTGCAAGAGGGCATATCATTAGCATTACTCCTTATTGCCCATGAAGAGAGAGAAAGGGAGATGAAAAGCTGAGGAGAGAAGAAGGGAGACACAGAAAAGAACAAAGTGGGAGAGAGTGGGAGAAGGGAGAAAAAGGGGAGAAGTAGAGTGGTGGAAAGGAAGAAGGGGACCCAGGGGATACAACAGGAAAGTGGTGGCAATAATCAGCAATACCTGCCAGCTCCCTAAATGTCCCCTCTGTGTGTGTGTGTGTGTGTGTGTGTGTGTGTGTGTGTGTGTGTGTGTGTGTGTGTGTGTGTGTGTGTGTGTGTGTGTGTGTGTGTGTGTGTGTCCATCCGTAGTGGATACACATGTTTTGCTCCCAGTGTAGACGTGTGGGTGTGTGACAGTGAAAATGATTGATAATTAGGTTGAAGATCTGGCCGGTGTAGTTTGCTGCTGCCGCCAGTGGGTGGAGTAAAAGAGCTCCTTTAGATCCACGAGTGATGAGACACAGCAGACCGTAAGTAATTCAACAAACTGTTAGATAACATTGTGTTGATCTCCAGAGGGAGAGAGACACAGAAAGTAGAGCGATGACAATAAAAAGCTGAGGTGGGACCAGGTTATTGTTTTCAAAGTCAGAGGTATTATTACACTACACTATTTTCGACCTGCACATTTTGCATACTGCAATCATACTTCTTCGTACGCAAACAAAATGATCTTTGGTATCATTTTTTCCAACTGGCGCTGTGTACATAACGTGAGTTCTTCATGTTTCTCTCCTGCAACTTTGTTGGGTCGACTTGGATCGATTTAGTGTCGACTTGCTGGGGATGGTTAGCGTTCAAATGAGTGGATTCAGGAAATGAATTGATTCAAAAGTCCCAGTGAAGTCACGGGTCTTTTTTGGATTTTGTCAAGTTGAGCCTAAAGTCATCAAATGTGTGATTGGAGCTGATGTGTTGCCAAACATTGTAAACATTGTAATGTTAGCTACTACTGATGACAGATATTAAAACTAACAGTTCTCGCTGAAGAACAGACAACCCGTGTTGAGCGCATCTCCTATGTTGGCATCAAGACTCCTTATTTTGTTTAAATGTGCTTCCCCATGAGATCATATTAGATCACATTAGGCTGTGCATTGTTCCTCTGGCACAATCATTTTAACAGTATCCTGTAGTGTGTGTTTGAGATTAGAGGGAAGAAAATCTGTGAAGTTTCTCCTCATGATGCAACCTGATTTCAAAATCGGTTAATATTTTAAAACTCCTGTAGTCTAAACCTGGCTTTCAGCTTCATAAGGTGATAATATGTCATTGTGTTGTGTTTACAGCTAGTTCTGCTGCCCACAAGTAGCACATCAAAGTGAATCCAGCTTTAAGATATGTTTATCTCTAAATAAGTTGACCAAACCTATAAATGTTCACCTGAGACAGTCAAAAGAAAAAGAGCTCCATTTCTTTTTTTAAGATGGAGAGAAGTTTAAATAACACTCTGCAGCTGTTTACTGCCTCTGAGTTCAAAGCACAAGGTGGTAAACTGGCGATACTGACCACAGTAACAGTGTTCATTCATGTGGACAGGATGTGATGTCACAGGCCCTCGCTGAGAGGCAGGAAGAGGTATTTTTAGTGCCATCCTGATCAGGTTTCCCTGCTGCTGCAGGCGCCAATCAGCCCCCGCAATCAATGCAAGCACACACACACACACACACACACACACACACACACACACACACACACACACACAAAGCAGTGTGTTTCATTTGTGACCTTGAGAGGAAAATCAGCGTCTCGTTTCATCTCCCAAAGAAATCAGTGTGTCTGCTGTGGGGGGATGGGGGAGTTGAAAATGAGACGATGTGACAGTTACACACATAGCTGAGCATCATGCTATCACACACATACACATACACACACACACACACACACACACACACACATGAACATGACCCTAACATGCAGACACATACACAGAGACAAACGCTGACACACAAACACACACCCTGTAGTTTCCCGCCCATGCCTCACTGCTCCGTTTCTTTTGACTGACCTATATCTTTCTGTCGGCTACAGGCATTATGGCCGCAGACACACACACACACACACACACACACACACACACAGAGGTACACACTCAGAATCGCACACTCTTCTTAATGTGTTAAGCAGAAGGAGAAGCTATGAAGTTGCTCTGCTGATCTTGGCTCGACTGCTTTGCTGTCGCCATGACAATGAGGGGGTGGAGGAGTTGGAGGCACCCCCAAAGCACACATACACACACACATGGGTACACACATGCTGACCTTTGACCTGGCCGCTGTGAGGAGAATGGAGGCAAAGGCGAGGAGGGGAGTGTGTGGTGTTCCCCAGTGGCTCCAGCTTCCAGCTCTTTGTTGGTGGAGAGGAGGCCCTTGGTAGGGCTGCAGCTGTGCGCACACACACACACACACACACACACACACACTCACAAGCAAACACACACATTCCGCAGTGATTGCAAGAGACACCAGCACACACAGCTCACTCACTCACACTTAGCATTGTTTCACGGAACATTTGAATACGACCGTGAGTCATTTCTTCCGTAAAAGTGGATTTTCCATGTGGCTACAAAAAACCCAGTAACATTGGTGTTACATTTTATTTAAGACTCAAGTGTTAATATAATAATAATAATAATAATAATAATAATAATAATAATAATAATAATAATAATAATAATAATAATAATAATAATAATAATGTTACGAATAAATGTAGCACTGTTGTACAAATAAGATGTAAGGACAAGGACATCCAGAGATTACAAATGAGAAATAAAAAACAATAGAGTAGTAAATATAAAGTGTACAATAAGTAATACTAACACCAGTGCCTAATAGAATAACAACAAAAGTAAGATACATTCAGTGGAATTAATTCAACTTAAATAGAAAAAGGTAATATTGCACATGATAGCTCACGCTGCTTCACAATAAGGAGAAAACTGCAATACAGAAACAAGGCATCCTTTCAAAATAAAAGACTAGTTAAAAGCTAATTGAAATGGATGATTTCAATGGACATATCTGATCCCGATTGACTGATCAGGGGTATCAAGATAGACTTTTTACACAATTTAAACCAGATTTAAGGAAATCGTCTTACAATAAATTGTCAGCTTTAAAGAACCCGGCAGATTTTCTGCCAAACTTCTGTTTCTTTTTGTTTCTGAAGAAACTTGATCCTAACAACCAGACAAAGAGCAGAGGGAAAAAGACAGTTGTGAGTCTCGGGGCATCATGGAAATGATCAATACAATCCATAAAAAGACCAGCTGCAATTAGGGATAAGTGTACAAAGTGTTGGGTCATCTGCTCACCAGAATACATCACATTAGGGATGACTGAGTAGTGATGGGACACTAAACCATTTGAATTTCATGCTTTTGTGGCAACAATGAGAGATTTGTGTCGTCTGACTGGAACAGCATGAGCACATGATTTATTGGGATGCTTTGGCAATATTGTCTTTGTTACACTCATGCCAATAAAACATATTGAAATGATCCATTTAGTCGGTCAGGTTAGTGCAGGAGAGGTGGCTCTCATGTTTTTCATTATCATTCTGCTGTGTACCCTGAACCAGCCAAAGCTGCTATGGGATCAACTTGAACATGTCAGCTTAAATCTGATTTAAATTATGAGATTGGTTGACTGAGGACACACTGGCCATCATCATACAATACTCTGTATATCTGACAGAATGTATATAGGTCAGAGGAGAGACACAGATCGCCCTCAGCACATATTCACATTATTCCCTCTTCCTCTTATTCTCTTCATATCCTTCACTTCCTGAGCTGATGTTTCCACTTTGATGTCTTTTTAAAAAAATGCATCTTTGTTATACCTCAAACGAGTTTGTGAGTCATGACTAAAAACTAAAACCACAGCTGCAGCCAAATTCAAAAAAGTAGGAAATTAAAGATAATAAATTAGATTTAAATCAGATTTCTTCTTCTAAAAAATAATCCTGGACTTTCCATTTCATTAAAAAACTTCTCACAATCTGCCCGTTGGTTGGCCCATATTCTCCAGACACATCTGGAAAGATATTTCCTGATTGGTGGACATTGTAATGCAGCGGTGGAAAGAGAAGCTCTGATTGGCTCCAGCTCAGAGGTGTGTGTTAGACCAGGGTGCTAATTGGCCAGCTTTGTGTCTTCTGACGCAGTGCTGCAGTGCTGCGCCGTCTGCAGGTGTTGGGAGTGCACCAATTGTGTCAGTGTGTCAGTGTGTGTGCTCGCCGCAGCAGATCGCCTGACAACAGATTTGAGGGCCGGTCTCCATAGCAACCATCCTCCAAGCTGGGCTTGTGAACAAAGATAGCTTCCCTCTCTCTTCCCTTTGACCAGCAGCGTGCGACTCCTGTGGCGAGCGCTCTCCAGAGGCTTGGGTTTCTGTATGTGTGTATGTGTGTGTGTGTGTGTGTGTGTGTGTGTGTGTGTGTGTGTGTGTGTGTGTGTGTGTGTGTGTGTGTGTGTATGAGGTGTGGTGTAATAATCACTGCCAATCTCATATCGGGGTCTTTTTAATAGATGCATAATCAGGGAACGAGAGAGTGAGTGTGTGTGTGTGTGTGTGTGTGTGTGTGTGTGTGTGTGTGTGTATGAGGTGTGGTGTAATAATCACTGCCAATCTCATATCGGGGTCTTTTTAATAGATGCATAATCAGGGAACGAGAGAGTGAGTGTGTGTGTGTGTGTGTGTGTGTGTGTGTGTGTGTGTGTGTGTGTGTGTGATTTTACATTTGCAACAATGGAGGCGCCCATCTGGTGGGAAAGATAGCCGAAGAATGAGGAGATATGCGCACACACACACACACACACACAGACAGAAACACACACACACTCTCTCGTTCCACACACTGCTTCATACTACAGTGTCATTTCTTTAGCGGTTGTTGCAGTTTGTGTGAATGGTGTGTTTTGTCTGGCAGCTGTATGTTGATCCCTCCGGTTTCTTTTGCTCAGCTGCGAGGCAGAAATAAAGAATCACTTTGCTGATTTGAATCGTCTGTTCAAATATCTCTACTCACTGACTGTGCAGTCTAAACTGAACTTCTTCCATTTCATTGTGATGAGGCATTTGGTAATGAGAATGACATTTCCTGAGCAGAAAATGAACTCACAGCGGAGCATCCGTGAGTGTTGATTGTCCCACAACAAACCCCAATCGATTATTTATCTGAATCCTCTGAGTTAATATGTGCTGCAGTTGGCACATGATGATGTGAGGGATTTGCACTTTGCAGAGAAAGCTTATTGATGCTGCTGTGCCAGACACTGTCAATCAAACTCCAAATCCTTCCATTTTAGGACGAGTAAGCACCATGCAGTCATTCTGCATAGATCTGCTGCAGAAGCCTTTTTTTGGGGGAGATATGCTTATTCACCTTTTTCTTTGCCAAGACCTAGATGAGAAGATCGATACCATGTGGAGCTGAAAGTTAGCATAAAGACTAGAAACAGAGGAAAACAGTTAGCCTGGCTCTGTCCACACATTATATCTTGTTGGTTTAATTCTTACAAGTTGTGGTTTTAGGAGTTAAACTGAAACTGATTATTTCTATAAGTTGATATTTTTATTTAAACGTTGTGATTGCTCTCCTCTATTCTCTTTTTGATACGTCATTAGAAATTACTGCAAAGAAATAAAGTTGTATTCTTCAAATTTAAGGTTTCTGTTTATTCTGTATTCACCTTCAAATGTTTATCACAAATGTCCACTTCCATGTATAGCTTTAAAAGGTTCAGCTGAAAGTTCAAAGGTTGTCAGAATTAACAACAAACTGGGTCATTTTTATTGCTTACTGTACATCAGGATTTTATAGATCACTAATAGTTGCACCTGTTAACGTAACATATTCCCCTTTAGATGCTAAGCAGCGTTACAGCAGCTCTGCAAGCTGTGCAAAAAAACATCTGCTTATAAAAATTCAGTAAGCATATCAGGGATACAAAGGCTGTTTGTGTGGACTGGAGGAGATGAAAGTTTGAAACTTTTTCCTCAAAGATCCCTCCTCAAATAAGGGGACCTACGCACCTTTGTTGTTGTTCAGTTTGAACTCAGATCTCCTCCGCAGACCAGGCTTAATGTTGTCCTTCTTAAAGCAGCTCAGAGATCTTTACACTCATTTTAAAATTCAGTTTTGTAAACATACATTTTGTGTTGCACAAACACAAACACGCAAAAATATATCAGAACAAGTCCGGTGATTTCATTACTGCGTGATTCTGGGGCTGAAATAACACTGAAATGTGATTTGTTTGAAGATGTTCTGTCTGCAGATTGGATTTACCCACACTGCAGCAGAGAAAGAGACGGGGAGAGATTACCATTGATTAGATTACATTTCAGGGTCAGATTACTTTCCGTTTGCAAACCCACCAGCCTGCAGGGAGGCGAATGAGACTCACTGAAGTATTTTGATGCAACACACGGGTCATAAATTATTTATCATTATTTATTTGTGTGAAAAAGCCAATTACTTCTGCTTAATTTTCCTGTTAATCTTCAGGGACAGTTCACCCTAAAAATCAAAAATACATATTTGTCCTCTTACCTGTAGTGCTGTTTATCAGTCTAGATTGTTTTGGTGTGAGTTGCAGAGTGTCGGAGATATCAGCTGTAGAGATGTCTGTCTTCTCTCAATATAATGGAACTACATGCTCTCGGCTTGTGGAGCTCAAAGCAACAAAAAAACATTAAGAAAACTCAACAGTAATGTCTCTTTCAGAAATCATGACCCGGTTACTGAAGATAATCCACAGAACTTGTTGGTCAGGATGAAGTCTGGTCTTTAATTTAACTTTGATCCTAGATCTGCTAATCTTAGAGACTTCCTTTGCATTACTGATGTGTGGGTTTAATCAAAAGAGATGGTGTGCAGATGCTGCTGATATGATGACTCCACGCTTTGCATACTTGTGTGTGATTAAGTGCACGCTCATGCACTGAGAAGATGCCAGTGTGATCTGTTTGGCCTCTTTGTTTATGGAGCCGGGCCTTTCCTGCCCTCTGATGTGCGCGCTCAAGCTATGAATAGAGCTTTGTGTGTGGACGCACACACACACACACACACACCGTCCTCATGATTCAAATGCTGAGTCCATCTGATCAGTGTGTCCAAGAGAGAGAGGGTAAGAGAGTGAGAGGGTGATATGATGTTATCAGATGGTGGGAAACAGATTCCCTATAGGTGAATGATTGTAAAAGGGTGTCTTTACTTTCCCGTACACTTTTTTTGAGTTTAGATCTTGAAAGGTGCAGTGTGTAAGATATGGCTAGAATCTTTGTTGAAAATATTCTGAAAAATTCACAAACATTATCAACAGAATGTGCAGAAGTAACAGTGTTGACGTTAAGTCAAAGACGTCTATGTGTTGTGTTGCAGAGATATTAGCATGCTAACTGAGTAGCGCCGCTCCGTCCAGTCTTTTAACACCACTTGTTCTTTTAGAAGCGATAGTGACACACTGTAGCGCCAGTCTGCCCTCAGTACAGAGGGAGAAGAAGTACAGCTGCACCAAGGGCTTGTTAATCACGTTGACGATGGCTGAAGCTCTTGGCGCCATCCCAACAACCCGCCCCGGGCAAGAAACCGCATTTGGAGGCAAAGAAAATAAGAGATATAAAAAGAAACAAAATGAGTAAACATTGGTGTGGCTTTCCACTGCTGGACACAGCTCTTGGCGAATAAAGAGATAAGATTTAATGCTGAACTTGCAACGTTTTCGTTAGACTGGTACACAACATCTAACGTTGGCCATTTAGCAAAGCGTATCTTTAGTGCAACTAATGACAACATGAACCGTACAAACAGTCCATATGGCGTCGTTGTCGGATGTTTTCTTGCTACTATAGGCCGACGCCACACACGAAGAAGCTCTCAAGAGTTTCAGCAGTTTGGTCGAAATGCTGCAGCCTATTAGTTTTGAGCATGTCAGCCAGACATTACTCATTGCACCTTTAAGTAGCAGCCTTTCTTCACTTATCTGCACACACTAATTTCACTGATGAGTCTTTTAAGAAACAGATTATCAGTGGGGGGGGGGGGTGTAACAGAGAGGATTTAGAGCTAAAAGCGACAGAACATCATCAGAGGAAAAGAGTAATAAAACTTGAGTTCAGCTCCCACATTTCTGTCCATCTGAGGGGGCGTGGCCAGAAGCGCAACGTCACTGATGGTTATATAGGCTGCAGCTGTGGCGACGGGCTCGCGCTGCTGAGACAGGCAGAGCACTGAGGACCGGTGGCGCGCGCTCACAGACTCCCTCTCAGCCACACACACACACACTCCCCAAACAAAGAAAAGCACGCGAGGCAGCACAGCATCCCAACCCTTTCAGCCGCGAGCTCACTAGCAGAACCGCCCCCCCCCTTCATCCCTCTCACACAGAACCGGTCCGGACCGAGGCTCGAGCGCACAGAACCGACAATGACAACTAACGGCGCGACTAACGGAACCAGCGACATGCTGCAGATCCAGTTCGGTCTCATCAACTGCGGGAACAAATACCTCACGGCAGAGATCTTCGGCTTCAAAATCAACGCCTCTGCCTCGAGCATGAAGAAGAAGCAGATCTGGACCCTGGAGCAGAGCGGCGACGACTCCAGCGGGAATGTGTTCCACCTCAAATCACATCTGGGCCGGTACATCGCCGCTGATAAGGACGGGAACGTCACTGGGGACAGTGAGACCCCGGGCTCGGAGTGCCGGTTCGTCATCACCGCGCATGATGACGGCCGCTGGTCCCTGCAGTCGGAACCGCATGGCCGCTACCTGGGCGGCACCGAGGACCGGATCATCTGCTTCGCCCAGACGGCCTCTGTGGCGGAGAAATGGAGCGTGCACATCGCCATGCACCCGCAGGTGAACATCTTCAGCATGACGCGCAAGCGGTACGCGCACCTGAGCGGCAAGGTGGACGAAATTGCCATCGACCGGGACGTCCCGTGGGGGGTGGACTCCATGATCACGCTGGTGTTCCGCGAGCAGCGCTACCACCTGCAGACCTCCGACAACCGCTTCCTGAGGAACGACGGCGCGCTGCTCGCCACCACGGACAAGACCACGGGCTACACGCTGGAGTTCCGCTCCGGCAAGGTGGCGTTCAGGGACTGTAGCGGCAGGTACCTCGCGCCCTCGGGGCCCTCCGGTACCATGAAGTCTGGGAAGAGCGCGCGCGTGGGCAAGGACGAGCTGTTCGTGCTGGAGCAGAGCCACCCGCAGGTTGTGCTCACCGCTGCCAACGAGAGGAACGTCTCTACCCGGCAAGGTGGGTGTAGTGGCCCGGTGTGAGTATGTGTGTGTGTTGTAGGCCAGGTGGTCCTACCGGTGACTGCTTGTGTGTGTTGGTATCTCATCCTCCAGCAGAGGAAGGGTTAAAGTGATGGAATGTCAGGCTACATCCCCCCCTGCAGCCTACACACACACACACACACACACACACACACACACACACACACACACACACACACACACACACACACACACACACACACACACACACACACACACACACACCACTTGTTCTCATCCCATAGGGAAGGGTATAGGACATGTTAATGACCTACATGTTCACACGAAGGCCTGTGAGTGTATTTACATATTTAACCATAGTCCACATCCTTGTATGTATATCTAAATAGCCTCCAAACTCAAAAACACTAAAGGCCTGTAATATATTGAAGTGGAGCGGAAAGCCCTCACTCTTTTTAAACTAAATTGAAAATACAAGCTGATAAACACTGAGTATTGTCCAGGTTAGCTGCAAGTGTTTTTAGTGAATATTTTACAGACATTGAACATGAAAAGAGTGTTAACAAAGGACCCTGTGAACACATGCAGCATCATGTGCACGTGTGCCATCATTCAAATGTAGAGCAGCCATGAACTGTTACTGGCACAAGGCAGACATGTTCTACAGTTAGAGAGAAAAGATGCGAGTATAATGTCTCATAAAAGGCAACATTTGACTATAATTGCTACATAAAATTATTTTGTTCCAGGCGTTTTATAATAACAAATACTTTGCAACTTAAAAGAGTACAGACTGAGTATAATTTGAAGTTTATCGTCACATAATCTCTATTGAAACATTTCACTTCACGTCCACTGTTGTTCTGTTAGTCAGAACTTTATTAACGATGCAAAACGGAACTCATCACCCTGAACGTTAACGAGCTGTCGAACAGAACGTCAGCCCCGATGGCATTGCAACCCAACACTAAAAATCCTCTTGAGTATTATCATCTTCCTGCAGCTGAACTCTTCAGACCTCATGCTTCTTCATTTAGGCCTAGTTCAGATATTAACTGGTTAATAGTTTTTATTTCCACAGTGTGTGTGTGTGTGTGTGTGTGTGTGTGTTTGTTTGGTTTTCATCTGCAAGAGTGAGATTCGAGCTTGTCCCTCCACCTTCTTCCTTCCTTCCTTCCTTCCTTTACGTCCCTCACCCCTCCTTACTTTTTCCATCTCTTCTTCCTCACAATCTCCTCATTTCTCACCTCTTCACTCCCGTTGCCTCCATTCTATCTTTTCCTTTTCCTCACGTCTTTATCTTTGCCATCCTCCCTCCACTTCTCCTTTTGCCTCCTCCCCCACTCGTCCAGCCTTCAGGCCTGGCTGCTGTGTGTCTGAGGTCATTATCAGTGGCATCCCTCATGTTGATGAGTGTCTCAATAGATTAATGAGTGAATGAATCCTTGAATTTCACCAAAAACGATGTTGAAATGAATCTGAAGCACTTACATTTAAGGTAACAGTGAGAGTGAATCATGCTCTAAAATCCTCTTTGAATCGGCACAAAAAAATCATCAACGCCTGAGAAAGCAGAGACTGTGGCACTGACTGTCTGCTGTAATGAATGATATGAATATACTAATTGATGCTCTCTAAATCTATATTTAGTGTCTGGTCAGAGCTACACACAGGGGAGAATGGCGTGCGGTGTAGTGGTTTTGCAAGTCTTTACAGAAAGTATGATCCGTCGATCCTTTTTATTTTCCGCTCCTGTCTCTGTCACACCCCGAGTCTGTTTGTTCTGCCGCCCGTCTTTGTTTATATGTTGAGGGGATATTTATCCACTTTTCTCTGTCAGCTGTTACTCCTCCTTTTTTTTTTTCACAAGTCTCACACACAAAATGGAGTCCGTATTTGAAAGTAGAGATTGAATAAACAGGGTCACCCCATGAAAACATTAAAACATGCTGGTGATTTTTAAACGGATCTGTTGGAATTAGATGACGACCTCCTCTGTAATAAGAGCATGAATTGCATTTTAATAATCCCCGAGTGAAAAATGTTGCTGTCTGTGAGACATTTTGCCAAATCAGATGATGTGTTTTTTTTAATGGAGGGTGCAGCTCAGTGAAATGCCACAGCATCGTCCTGCTCACAGAATCAAGTGTGTCACACGACGGAATACTAAAACAATTCAGATCAATGCATATATTTAGGATTTATTTCTGTCAGCACAAGTAAAATGTCATTATAGCAAATAAATTTGGCTGGACTTGGGTTTGGCTTTGCTAACTTTAATGTTGTAGCTGTTGATACGGATACTTTGACTTTATCAGAACTGGTATTGAGTTAGTAAAGGTTGCATCGGCGCATCCATAATGAGGTCGATGACCTCATTTGATGCCTTGCCCAAGGACACTTGAGTCATGTCTGCCACCCTGCAGCTCAAATCTGTACAAAATGAGCAAAATGAGGTCTGAATGTTTTAGAGGAAGACCACGTTCAACCCTGCAACAACTCCATCATTGTGATGTGGATTAAATGTTGAGTGGAATTAAACGGGCTCCAGATGTTCTTAAACCGACAGCTGCTCTTAACTCTCTCTGCAGCAGCTCTTTGCCTGGCAGACCGCTGCCAAGATGGCAGCTGAAGTCGCTGGCTTTCATTAGCGGCCGAAGGTTTTTGACTTAAGCGAGCTCAAGTGGGTCAGTCCAAAAGCTGCTTTGCCCAATCAAAACTGTTGATTTTGTGACCAAGATCAGATTCGGTTTAGACCTTCATCATTCACTCTGATTGACAATATTAACTAAGTCCAACTGACCTAAATTGGATCAAGTGTGTGACTCTTTTTTTGAAGTTCAACCAAAACTATTATATATTCTATAAATCCATTAAATGATTCAGGCTTATTGAAGCGTGAAGTCTTGTCATGTAGGGGACCAACAGAAAGCCGTCTTCATTTTCACTCAGACATATTAGATGCACATTATCTGTCTTCCGGCTTCTGCTGTCCTCATAATTGCCATTAATGTGACCTTGTGCTGTTGCTTGTTTCCTGACCATAACCTCCACCCTCCTCATCCCTGAAACATAGGTGGTCACAAACGACCCTCATATGGTCAGTTAGCCTGGAGCTCAACGGTCTTTAAGTGGCCTGTTCTGCCTCTAAACTGTGCAGCAAGTGTGAGCGAAGACTGGCCACTGGTTTGTCAGCTAAATAGATGAGAGGCCATCGTTTCCTGTTGGCTACTGGTGTGACCACTAAGTGCTGACTGCTTTTTATAACTGGTGGTCATCAGAGAAGCAAGGCTGAGGTGTCTGACGTGGAGTATGACCCTGTTGGGACTGGACCGTTTTCTGTGTCCAAATGTTTAACATCTGATGATGTGGCAATAAGGCAGTGCACCGTGAATGCTTTCTGGCTTCATCCTGGGACTAACCTCCTGTCAATTTTACTGGATACTGGATTTACAAGGTATGAAGTCCTCAAAACTCCCGTTAACACAAGACTAAAGCCACGTGAAAACATTTAAAATGCCAAGCAACGTTCAAACAAATAGCTTGACATTTAAGGACATTTAATCGCTTTCCAGTGTTTCTCAGCAGAAAAGCAAATGAGCGTATGTCCCAAAATGTCAAACTATTCTATAGCAACTGGCTTTTGCAAGTCATAGTTGAAACAATGCCTCTTTGTTCAGGATACTGTTGGAAATGTTGCCATGCAGGCTCTCAAAAGTGTAAAAATCAGGCTTTGAATTGTGTGTGGTGAAAGAAGAGACTGAAACTGAGACTTCATGTTGTGTCTGGCCATGATTCAGCCCTGACACCCTTTCTGTATCCTTCACCCTCCCTCTGGCAGGAAATGAGACACAACTCCGACCTTGGCTGATGCGAGTTAATCCCTGCAGGGTCGAGGGTGATGATTTGCTCCCTTTACAACACATCAACACGCGCACAAAAAGAAGGGATGCAATCAATTCATGCATCCTTGGTAATGTTCACTGGCTGCGACATGCTGACGCTTTAATGTGTTTATAGTGTGTGTGTGTGTGTGTGTGTTGGGAGCGTGCCAGGGGAGCTGCCTCACGTCGACTGCAGAGCACCAGGGAGCCTCTCCTCCTTAATGTCGTCTACTTTATTATAGGTTAGACGTTCAGCTGGTCTCCAGTGTCATTCTGCTCCTGGGTGTGTCTCCACATTAATGCTCTCTAACTCACCGTCCAACTGAACACAGAATTGGGTTGAAATCAATTTACCAAAAGATTTGGGGCATCCCCGGGCACAATACTGTATCTCGCATGTCTGACCTTGATTCCCCCCCCCCCCCCCCCCCCTTTTTTTTTGCATTTGTTAGAGGAAGTAGGAATATGTGTCCAGTTTGTCTGTACTGTATGAGCAGCGGTGGTACAGTATTGTGTGTGTGTGTGTGTGTGTGTGTGTGTGGATCAGAACAAAGGACGTTGATCTGTCTCCCTGTTTGTGCCCCAGCTGGTCGCCTCCTCGATCAGGCCTGCTGAACAATAGGGCAAACACACGAACACACACAACTGCACTTGATACAATCGCGTGCGTTCACAGCAGGCCTCCGGTGCTGCTGGCTCACAGTAACCGAGGCCAACAATCTGTGCCTGCCGCCATCACGCTGAATGTGGTGGGCGGGGTGGATTGAGATGGATTGAGGTCTTTCGTGGGGTTGTGGTTTGCTGAAGTGGGACGCTGAGAGAGAGTGTGTGTGTATGTAAGTGACCCTCTTACCTGCTCCTCCATTAACCCTGAGTTTCACAAAGTGATCTGTATTACACACACACACACACACACACACACACACACACACACACACACACACACACACACACACACACACACACACACACACACACACACACACACACACACACACACACACACACGAAGCCTGACAGGCAGCCTCGGCCTCTCTCAGGGTCAGGGCTGAGGCTCTGGAGGCCTCGGGGTGAATGTTTTGTCTCGGTCAGTCTTGTATTTTCATGTTGTGTGTACCCGCCAGTATTTTTCTTTCCTTGTGATAACGTGTGTGTGTATAAAGATGAGACACTAAGCCTCTGACTGTTGAAAGGAGACAAGCACTTCCTCCTATCCACAGAGAGAGACTAGTCAAATACCATCGTAATTCAGGTTTGTAAATGACGAGAATAAAAACCTCCTTTGACGACACCGAGGACACTCGCCCACATAAATTCAAATAAAATGATTTTTGAATAATTTGGTCAAATCAGCTCCGTGTTAAAGGCAACTGTCATGGAGTTCACGGTACGGCAGGTGAAGTGTGCGTGTTTGTTAAAGTTTCCTGGTTTATTTTCATATATATAATGTGGGTTTGTTCCCTTCGTCAGTGACTTTACAGAGTGTGGAGTTTCATTAATTAAGATTTTATAATAATGACTGAGTGTTTGTTTTAACTTTATTCTTGAGAGCTAAATGTGTTTAGACCACGACAAACATTAATCGCACAGGGGGAAACGTCTACCCTGGCTGTGTCCAAAAGTAACAAAACATACCTACCAGCACCAGTAATGGAAATTCTATTTCTATAATGTTTTTCTTCAAAGTGAGCTTATAACCTATGTTTTTATATTGAGGTATTACTAGAACTGTTAATTATCATCTTTTAGAGTCAAAGTCCTTGATTGATAAACTGGTAACATATTTTTCCTCTGTTTTTGGAACATTTAAAGAAAAGCTGACTCATGGTGTTGGGGAGTCGCTGATCCCACTGTAAATTGGAGGCGGGTAGAAGCTTCCAGCAGATGGTTCTTCTCCCTCCTGCCACAGAAATATTGTCTCCGGTACTACTGTACTGAGTGACTGTGTTGGCCGAGCAGGAAGCAGCGAGGATTAGAGGAGACTTCAGTGACATGACTGACGATCCTGGAGCCTCTTTTCTCCAAAGCTTTCCTCTAATGTGTTCCTCTAAACCCTCCTGCTCCGTAGCAGCTAAACATCTTGCCCTCCCCTCTACACCATGTGGTTCCCATATGTGTGTGTGTGTGTGTGTGTGTGTGTGAAAAAGTCCGATGTGTGAGGATACACAAAGAAAAAACCCTCCTTTGCTATCAGCTGAAAATTAGGCAAACCTATCCATCAGCTGAACGACGTGACCAGAGAACCTTCTCCCAATGTTGACACGCATACAGATATTGTTCATCATTAACGGCATTTTAGAGCAGATATTCCCTTTTTGTTTTTACGTGACCACTGCAGCCGGTTGTGAGGCTGTAAAAGAACAAGAAAACATGGGGAAAATGAGATGAAGT
Source organism: Cottoperca gobio (assembly GCF_900634415.1). NCBI lineage: Eukaryota > Metazoa > Chordata > Actinopteri > Perciformes > Bovichtidae > Cottoperca > Cottoperca gobio. The sequence continues at coordinate 15,838,722 of NC_041362.1, read as the reverse complement.
GGGGGAGGGCGTCACATGTGAAAAGGGAGACGGATGGGGAACACATGAGTGCGCTGGTTTGTTTTCTCAAACACATCTTTCTTTCTCTCTCTCTGTCTCGCTCTGCACACATTTACACAGACGTCCAGCAGACAGTCCATCTCTCTATGCAGCCCTCGAGCTATAGGTCCGTCCACGCCATGACCTCATCATATACAATGGCACGTATTGTGCTGCATGAAGAGTGTGTGACGGGAGCGGTACAGTAAAGTGTTGTGTTGGTCTTCATCCTATAGTTTGTTTACCTCTTTGCTGCTCTTAAGTGCTTTTGTTGGGTTGATGTGATTTTAATGAAGTCTGGTGTCCTGTATACATGCACACACACATGCACACACACAACCCTTTTAGATATCCGTACCTTTATATGGATTAATGTTTTGTTTTTTTTGATTCATCAATTTTATGTTGTGGAAGAAAATAGTTTAAAATGCCCGTCACGATTTCTTGGAGCTCATGTTGTTGTTTGTTTGTTTGTTTTGTTTGACCATCGGCCCAAAACACCAAAATATTCAGTTTACAGCCACAAGAGACAGAAAAGCAGCAAATCCTAATTTTTTGAGAAGATGGAGCCTCATTACATAAGCTTCCTAAATCAATCCTTTTATATCTCAGTTTAGGATGACATTTTAGGATTTTTGGTATTATAGAAAAAACAATCCTCTTATCTTTAGCCATTACATAACCGCCCGAAACGACATGAACGCTAAAATATAGTGATTGAAAGGCTACTCTAACATGATGACGCTTTAAATGATAATATAACAAATAAATAATAACAAATAATTGATTTATGTAAAATAGTTTTAGATGCACTTTCTGTTGATGGTTTAGCGCTCGCTATTGTCTACATTCATGGTAGAGGCCAGTGGCTTTTTATGTGTTTAGTGACCACATGCACATCCACCATGACGACTAATCCTTTGAACGGTAGTGGGGTCTGTCTGGACTGTGACGTGTGTGTGTGTGTGTGTGTGTGTGTGTGTGTGTGTGTGTGTGTTTATGGAGCTGTGTGAAATCCTTTGCTAATCCAAGCCCGTCTGATGTTGCTCATTTAGTACGTCTGATCCTGACTGCAGGGTGTTTGTGTGTCTGCATCTGGACTGTTGGTTGTCAGTGGTCATCCTGTGGCCCTCACATGTGCACATGTTGAGCTAAAGACTGACTCACTAGCCTGTGTCTCAGCTAACCCTCCCTGCCATTTCTCTGACCCCGCCCAGGTATGGACCTGTCAGCCAATCAGGACGAGGAGGGCGACCAGGAAGTGTTCCAGGTGGAGATTTGTCGCGAAAACCGGAAGTGCGCATTCCGGACTGCCGCCGGGAAATACTGGACCTTGACTGCTAATGGCGGTCTGCAGTGCACCGCCTCCACCAAGTACGCATCACACACAGACATCACCATCACATCTCCTCCTCTTCTTCACGCAGATATACGTCTGAAACTTTAAAAGCCACCACAACCACTCTATCCGCTCACTTAGGCAGTAATTGTGTGTGATCACGGAGAACCTGATACTGGTCCGTCACAGCTCTTAGTTTGTAGTCCCCTCCAGTAACGTGAGCTGTGACATGACATAGGAGTTGTGTGTGTCTGTGTGTAGTGGGGGTTGTGTTTGGGAGGTGAAGAGTGAGTGACCTCATGGCTGTGGCATGTTGTGGGAGATTAAGTGCATTTGGGTGCAACCTCAACCTGCAGAGACTGATTTTCTTTTATGTGCAGTTCTGTTAACCCCTGACCTTTTGACCTTTCACCCTGTGCTCCTGGATGATTTCCCTGTGAGGCCCCAAACAGATTCAGGAGTAGAAGCTTAGACTTATCTTGTCATCCTTAAGTACTAAGTAAAGTACTTGTTTCTGTTTTTGTGTAGTCAAGAAATACTTCACCCCCAAGATGACCCTTTGTCATTGACCCGTGACTCAGAGAGAACGTTGTTTTTCTCGCAGCCTCCATGGTGAACGAAGTCTTGATGAATTGAAGAAAATGGGGGGGGGGGGGCGTTAAACAACCGCTAAACTATATCAAAACCTCAGTTTACGAACTTTCACACAACTCGTGCAGTGTAATCCAAGTCTCATTTCATATGCTGCGTAAACGGTACTCGCACGGACGAGCAGTGCGCAGGTGTGAGTCTAAGTGTGTTTGGGAGGTAGTGAGCATCGGACTGGATAAATGAGACTTGGATTGCGCTGCACGAGTTGTGTAAGTTTGTGAACCGATACTTTGATATACATATGCTGTTACACGCGGCCCCAATTTACTTCAGTTCATCAAGACTGTTCACTGCGGAGGCATGCGAGAAAAACACGTTTCTCTTTAAGAATTCAAGGGAACAAGTGGTGAGTACTTGATACACAAATGGCCTTTTTTTCAGGTGAAGTTTTCCTTTAGAAATGGAGAGTTAAACACAAAGATAGAAGAACAGAATCTATGTACAGGACATAGATTGATACAGAGCCTAACACAAATCTGATCCAGTATGACGAAGAGCATGTGCCTCCACTTTTTAAGATGATCCGAGGTCGACACACGAGCGCTCTGCAGGAACTCCACCAAATTCCTCTTCACATTCTTGACTCCTCGCAGATCAGACCACAAAAATCTTTTCTTCCAGCCACGTCTCCTTTCTGTGGTCTGAGGAAACATTTTGAAGACGGTTTTCTCTAATATGACATAGCAAGGCAGAATGCGACGGCTATGAAAACAGCAAGTGAAATGATTAACAAGCTATTTGATTCAATTTAACTACAAGAGAAGCTTATACCTTGAGCCTACCTATCCAATTACCCAGCCGTTACTTAAGTTCTGGATTAAACAGCTGGGTGTAGTTTTCTGAGCAACAGGAGAGTTAAATGTGGCCGTGTGTTTACACCTGACACTCAAGCAAGTGTGCTACTTGATATCTAACGACTAAGTTTAATTATCCTCCTTATCTCTCATGCCCTTTTACTTTTCTCATTCTCTCTGCAGGTCGGCTAACTGCTACTTTGACATTGAGTGGCGTGGGAAGAGGCTGACTCTCAGGGCTGCTAATGGGAAATATGTCGCCGCCAAGAAAAACGGCCAGCTAGCAGCAACCATCGACTCTGCCGGTCGGTGAGATTTGTTGATTCAGCCGTTCAAACAATGACTAACCGATTTACCTTTCAGTACACTGATGAAGTATTTCAGTACACTGATGAAGTATTTCAGTACACTGATGAAGTATTTCAGTACACTGATGAAGTATTTCAGTGCAGTGATGAAGTATTTCAGTGCAGTGATGAAGTATTTCAGTGCAGTGATGAAGTATTTCAGTACACGATGAGTATTTCAGTACCTGATGAAGTATTTCAGTACACTGATGAAGTATTTCAGTGCAGTGATGAAGTATTTCAGTACACTGATGAAGTATTTCAGTGCAGTGATGAAGTATTTCAGTACACTGATGAAGTATTTCAGTACACTGATGAAGTATTTCAGTGCACTGATGAAGTATTTCAGTACACTGATGAAGTATTTCAGTGCAGTGATGAAGTATTTCAGTGCAGTGATGAAGTATTTCAGTACACTGATGAAGTATTTCAGTGCAGTGATGAAGTATTTCAGGCAGTGATGAAGTATTCAGTGAGTGATGAAGTATTTCAGTGCAGTGATGAAGTATTTCAGTGCAGTGATGAAGTATTTCAGTGCAGTGATGAAGTATTTCAGTGCAGTGATGAAGTATTTCAGTGCAGTGATGAAGTATTTCAGTGCAGTGATGAAGTATTTCAGTGCAGTGATGAAGTATTTCAGTGCAGTGATGAAGTATTTCAGTGCAGTGATGAAGTATTTCAGTGCAGTGATGAAGTATTTCAGTGCAGTGATGAAGTATTTCAGTGCAGTGATGAAGTATTTCAGTGCAGTGATGAAGTATTTCAGTGCAGTGATGAAGTATTTCAGTGCAGTGATGAAGTATTTCAGTGCAGTGATGAAGTATTTCAGTGCAGTGATGAAGTATTTCAGTGCAGTGATGAAGTATTTCAGTGCAGTGATGAAGTATTTCAGTGCAGTGATGAAGTATTTCAGTGCAGTGATGAAGTATTTCAGTGCAGTGATGAAGTATTTCAGTGCAGTGATGAAGTATTTCAGTGCAGTGATGAAGTATTTCAGTGCAGTGATGAAGTATTTCAGTGCAGTGATGAAGTATTTCAGTGCAGTGATGAAGTATTTCAGTGCAGTGATGAAGTATTTCAGTGCAGTGATGAAGTATTTCAGTGCAGTGATGAAGTATTTCAGTGCAGTGATTTATGAGCTTCAAAGGCTTCGGCGCTGGTTCCGCTTCTTGCAGCAGAATGTTGCAGTTTCCTCTCTGGAGACTCTTTCTTCTTGTGCCATGTTCATGCTGTGGTTAAGTGAATCATGTTGATTGGAAACATCATGAGTAAACTAAGTATGCAGAGTCACTGAGGAGCGATGACCCAAACGGAGATGGAAAGTCACTTTTACTCGAGCATTATACTTCAGCTTCAGTTTGACTTGTACTTGAGTATTTTCATGTTACTTTATACTTAACTATAATTCATTCTTATGACAGTTATAGTTACTAGTTAGTGTTGAAATGAAACATTTCACAAATGAACATAGATAAATGAAAGCAGAACCTTTCTTGTTTCCTCTCCCGTTAATCAGATTTATCTTGAGTGTTGGCTGGAAACCACTGGACTAAACTTGCATATACAGATTTAAAGATGTAAAGGTGACACCACCTCCACCAGCTTAGGTAGACGATCTGATGTGGGGCCACATAATCTCGTGTAAAAAGGCTAATTGTTGTTTTTACTCTTCGGTTTTTGTACACATTAAACAAAACAAGACGTAACGTGTGAGGCTCAGAGGTGCTGGTGGATTATTTTACCTTTGGACAGAGCCAGGCTAACTGGCTTCTTTCACCAGCCCACACCAACGTTACGGGTCGCCATTAGAGCAGCTGCTTCCATCGCTGCGAGACACGAGCATCGTGTCAGCAAGTAGATCAGAAGATACTCCATTTATGCAGCGGGCGCTGGGTGCTGGCATTAGTGGATCAAAGCTGCAGCGTTCGCTTTGTGCTGCAGTTTGTGATGAGAGCTGTCGGCTGCCACAGCGCTCTCTTTAAGACATTTATGAAGCCAAGTTGCTTTGCATACATTTTTTATGAGATGTATGAAAACTCAGCACTCAAACAGTGAGCTGTGACGAAAGTTAGAGCTTTGAATGTAGAGATTCTGTACTTTTAATATAAGAGCCAGCGTGTTTAATTGCATTGGTGGAAAGTAACTAATTACATTTACTCAAGTACTGAACTTTAGTACAGTTGTGATGTAATTAAGTTCAACCATTTTATGCTTCTACTCTACAATCAAGAGGGAAATACATTATTTACTTCACTACATTTATTTGATAACTTGAATTACTTTTCTTATCTTACTTATCAACAAATAAAGTATGATGTATCACTATACCTTTTATCACCTTTTACCAGCTGCAACGTTAAAGTGATGAACACATTAATGCATCAATAACTGTAATCCAGCAACATGGACCATTCTGCATCATGAGTACTTTTACTTTGGATACTTCAAGTATATTTTGACGCTAATACTTTTGAACCCTTTAGTATAATATAACTACTTTTATTTGAGTAAAAGATCTGAGTACTTCTTCCACCTCCTGTTTAATTGAATGTGTTTAACTCTCTAAGCATGTAGTGAAAGGAACTGTTGTGTCTTTGTATTGAACCAGCTGTGCCCGTTGTCTGTCTCCAGGTGAGTCCGAGGAGTTCCTCATGAAGCTGATTAACCGCCCGATCATCGTGCTGCGCGGGGAGCACGGCTTCATCGGCTGCAGGAAGGTGACGGGGACGCTGGACTCCAACCGCTCAACCTACGACTACTTCACCCTGGAGTTCAGGGACGGAGCGTACAGCCTGCAAGGTCAGTTTAGGTGTTTTGAGCTGACGGCAGATAGACGGTCAGTGTCTTGTATGTTGAGTATTGCTTGTCGGAGCGTGTGGAGGAACCTCCTGCAGGCACACACGGGATTAAAGCGTTCACTCTTTAAGGGATTCTCATTATGGACTTAAGTTTGTGTCAATAAAGAGGATTTGGTTCGGATAATTTCCCGCCTTCACATTATGTATTTCAACCAAAGCAATTTTAAGCTGAACCTTTTGTTCCCCCCTCCATTTCTTAACACCCTTCCCCCCACCTTTCTGCCACATGATCCCCCCCCCATCTGCATAATTTCACTCTCTCGCTTTTTTTAAACCTCTTTTCTCCCCGCCTCCTCCTGCAGACTCCACGGGTAAATACTGGATGGCTGGTAACGAGCAATCGGTGGTGAGCAGCAGCGACACGCCCGTCGACTTCCTCTTCGAGTTCTGTGACTACAACAAGCTGGCCATCCGCCACGCCGCTGACAGCAAGTACCTCCGCGGCGACCACGCCGGGGTGCTGAAGGCCAACGCCGACGACCTGGAGACTGCCACACTGTGGGAGTACTGAGGGAAGCGGGGGGATGCGGTCGCCCGCTGTTGCGATGCTGATGAATGAATGAAGTGTGGCGACGCAGCACAACCCACCCATACGTCTACCTACCCCCCACTCCCCCCTCCCCTCCTTATATTATGATACTTATGACTTTATATGTTGATAAACTGCACAGAGAGAACAGGGAGGAAGGAGACACTCCTTTCCCTCCGTCCTCCCTTTCCTTCCCTTTCCCAGCTCTGCTCTGCAGCGCCAACCTTTATCTGTTGCCATAGTTACCGTGGGGGCTGTGCACTTTTTTCTGCTCCGATCTGGTTCGCTGCTCGACCTGTCACTCACCCCTTCCTCGCCTTACGATTGGGCCGTCCCTCTCTGCCAGAGCCGCGTTTCAAAGAGCCCCCTCCTCTCAGAGTTAACCCCCTCTTCTTTCTACTCGTCTCTAACGGTGGCAGTATCTATGCTACCTGACCGCGGCCGCTAGCTCTGTTTCCTGATCTAATCTCCCAAAAACAGATCCACCAGCGGATGAAATCTGCTTCCTGTTAGCTGGATGCACACGATGGCGACGGTGGGTCTGTTTTTGTGCGGTTGCGTCGTGTAGAAGCAGATTTTGTGGCCGAGGTATGTTTTGTTTTCATGAGCCTCTGTGATGACTGTGATATAACTGGAGTGGATCTGATGATAAAGATATCGAAGATGATGTAACTGACCGGTACCCCCCCCCCCCCCCCCAACGTATTCATCTCAACTGTAAAATAACTACGTGTAAACCAGTTTCCTGTGTTGTTCTCTAGCTGTGTTCTCATTGGTTGCCAGGGCTTGTACCGGACCAAACGGGATGTAGGAAGTTAAAACACTTACCCCCCCCTCCCCCCACACACACACACACACACTAAACCTATTGTCCTGAAAACAATATAAAGAAATTAAGAATAGAAGCGGTGCGGTCACGTACTGTATGTTTACTGCACTCTCCTGTATTACTGGAAGAAGAAAAGCTCTGACACACAGCTGGATTTCTTTTTCTATGTCCAAGGCACAGACATTATCATGGATACAGTAGGTAGCCATAGCAACTGGAGTGAAATGATTTATAGACTCTTTTGATGAAAGCTGCTTTTTGAATCCCTCAGCCCAACCTAGACCTCAGCCTTAATCTAGACCCAACCTTTGGTGCTGGATTAACAAACCGTCATCTCACACACACACACACACACACACACACACACACCTGGAACCTGGTGCTACTGTTGTAATAACTCGTGACCTGTTCATAAATGTGACGGTCCTGTCGAGCATCTCGCACTGTCTGGACCAACAGATGGTGAGTTTCCCCCCGCCCCTGCACCTGAGAGCCTTGCCACATAACAGACGGGCTGTAAGGGCGCCCTTAATAACCCAAATCTGCTGCTGCTTTAGTTTTAATGTCCGTCTGAAGCATCATGGCAGCCTTCACAATGAGATGTGACCAAATAGTTTTTGTTGGATTTTTCTGTTCCCGACTCGTCAGTGAAGGGATAAGTTATAAAAAAAAGAAAGAAAAGAAGCAGACTTTGAATTTGTCGTCTCTTTAACTGAAGCGTCTGTTATGCAGCTGTGTAGCACAAAGCCCCCTCTTTGAGTCTCTGCCCTTCTGCTTTCTCCATAACATATTAATGGTTTCTATCTACGGATTCTTTACAATACAGCAAAGATTATTGTGGCACTGGGCCCTAAATGATTGGGCTCTTCCACCATCCTCCTCATCATCACCTTCATCAAGCATTCCTCTGATGTGCATCAGTCTGGAAAACCAATCATTGTAGCCCCATGAAATGATACATGATTGTAGCCAGCTCCTCAACAACACCGTTTAATTTTCACTGAAGTTTTCGAGAGTTGTTTTGCGTGAAGGGTTGAGAATCTCAAGCGACTAAAAGGAGCGGTTGTCCTCGGAGAAACCTGCGTCTCCAAGGTAACCAAGACCAAGGCTTAGACGGACGATGTGGAAGGTAAACGTGTGGTAATGACTGTGCCTTACTCTAGAGTTTTTGGGCAGTAGAAAAAAAATAGAATCCACTTTTTTGCTTTGTATAACTGGAACTTCTTTTTGTATTATTATTTTGTATAATTCTTTTGATATTGTGGATTAACCTCTCTCGTGCCATTGGTTCACCTGAAATCCAACAACCAATAAAACTGGGATTTGGAACGCTACAAGTCTTTATCGTTTGTTTTTCTCCTTCTTTGATGACTGTTCCCTCATATTAAACTATTATATTATATATGATTTTATTACACATTATACATTTCCGTGATGAGTCAGCTGTAGCTAATTAAGCTAACCTCAGCTCCACGAGTTAAACTCGTCTCCAGCTAAATGTTTAGTTTAACTAAAGATGTCCTCAATATGTGCTCGATGGCTACATGCATAACTTGCATACGCACTTAGACTGAAGCTAAAATGCTACAGTTAGCATCACTAGTTTATTACACACATTAAAATAAAGACTCAGCATTGTTCTTGTTTTGCAGTGTAGTTAGTTAGTTCTGGTGAAACATATACAATAAGTATTCTAAAACAACCCTGTTTAGTTCCGTTGCTTAGCGTTACATACTTCTGTCAGAGGTCAGATTGATGTTTTACTTTTTGTCTTTTCAAATAGTTTAAGTTTTAATGTTGCAACAGAAATTAATGTCGTATGAAATGCTCCTGCGAGGAAGTAACGCAGGGTTACAACTGTAGCTGGTTAGCATTACATGCTAACGCTCGCAGCTCAGATTGGAGCAAAAGAAAAGGAAACCTAAGCTCGACAAACGCCCCATGTCGAACTATAGTTGCTAATGTTTGATTATTCGGGTTGGCGTTAAGTGAACTCTCCATTTGAAGACCATTGTACATTTCACTTGAACACAACATGACAAGTAGACCAATGTAATCTTTACCTGTATTTGAGGTGAAGCTGAGTTTAAACGGGCTCGTCTGTGAGGTGGACGAGGTTTACACCTACACAACACTGATACTCATAGTTCTACCTGCACAGCTCTTGAAATAGCAGCCGTTTCTTCCCCTGCACATTCTCATATAATCATAGTGCTTCACACTTGGTCTCCTGCCAGGCTCCATGTGCTGTCCCACTTACACACACATATATGGAAACACACATTTTTTCCTGTCTCCTGAATAGAGCCTTTGTGTTGAAACATTTATTCTAGTGCAGAGAAAGGGCAACCCCCTCTAAAGATTCGCACATGCACACACATGCACACACATGCACACACATTCAGGGTGGTAATATAATGATGGAGCCTCCAGAGCGGGTCTCTAATCCTCCCCGCCCATCAGGTTTGCAGATCCCAGAGGAACACCCAACATGGCAAAACAAACAAACACCACCCCTCCACCTAATCTCAGCCCCTCTGCTGCCTCATGTCCCCTTCCCACCTCATCTTCCTCCCCCTCTGTCTCTAATCATCCTCCCATCCATCCCTCCATCCCTCAGACTCTTTATCACCCTCTGCTTTCTCCTCCCCCCCCCCCCCCCCCTCCTCTCTCTTCTGAACATTTTCTGCTGAAAAGATGAGTCACTGAAGCGATGACCCAGATCCCAGAAATGTGTGCAGTGGTTAGTGGGTGAAGAGCCGGTTGGCCTGCTCTCGGAACAAATGAACGAGGGAATGGGCGGGTTAGAGAGGAGAGGCTGTGTGCGAAATGGCCGCCGTCTCCACCCACATCTGAGTCCCCCTACACCTTAACCGACCGCCTTGTTACCATGGAAACAGCAGCTGCTCAAAGCTGAGGGGTCTGATGAATTAAAGAGGCGAGTGAGTATGTGGCGTCGTCAGGGCCAGAAATGTCAAAAACCTTCATTACGTCCAAAATGTGGACTGATTGAGGTCTATAGTGAGGTTTGTGTGGTTTGAGTGGGGGTAGGGGTGTGCAGATCTTAGAGGGGGTTATGATGAGGAGCCTTGGGGAGCAGCAGGAGGAGGCGGGGGGCGCGCCTGCCTTTGATCAGAACAGCACAAGGCCAAACTCTGCTGAACTACTCCCAATCGTTGCTCCTCGTGTATTCCTCCATCTACTCAACTGCAGAGGATGTGTGTGTGTCGGATCTTTCATCTTTAATCTGACCACCTGTCTACCACCTCTCCTCACTCTAATCAAATCTACGTCCACCTGTGTATTTCCATCTCTCACGTGATCAGACAGTGAGTCTGCGGGTCATTGGGTCGCTTATCTCTTTAGCGGAAGTGAAGGAGCAACATGGGTCTGTGCTGGATGAAAAGCAGGTTGACTCAATATGACGGCACCTTTTGTATACTTCACATCTTAATGTGCATGTTGTGTCAGATCTAATCCAGTGTGGCTACACCTAAAAAATAAGCCACATGTAGTCAATTATAGCGATGCGCTCCCCTGCTAGCAGCAGCGCTGTGAGGCTGTTTGAGCTAAATGCTAACATAAGCATGCAAACATGCTCACAATGACAATTTGGGTGCCAGACCAACCTCCTGCAAATGATTAGGATATTGGTGGTGATCCAGATGTTAAATGTTACTCCAGATTTAGTCCTTATATTTCATGACAAGGTGTTGGACAGTGGGGATGGGCAAAGATTCTATTTTGTCAGTGATCTAGGGAGTTTGTATCAAGGTATATGTTGTATCTTTAAATTGTAATTAAAACAAAGTGTATTATGTATTAACGTATTATACAGATAATATAACATTTATTTTCATGCTTTTTTATGCAAGTAACGTCCTGGGGATGGAAAAGGCACCAATTTGGCGAAAACGTCAGAAAATGAAAATGGAAATCTTCATATTGTAATGTGCAAAGAATGAAACAATGTAAGTGTATATTAGTGTTTCATTACAGTTGTCGGCAGGTATGAAACATCCTACAAAGACTGTATCAACTGTGCTGGAGGCTCAGCTGTAAAAGCACACACTCATTAAAAATATACAAACACTCATTAAAGATGCACACAAACAAACACAAACAGAGCCAGCGGAGGTGGATCAGCAAAATAACCCGTCTGGGGAGCAAATGCTGCCAGACACCAGCGGTCCTTGTGGACGAGGCAGCAGAAGGCCTTAATATGCACGCGCGCACGCGCACGCGCACGCACACACACACTCACACACCATGTGTGACTCTCGGGGTGTGAAGGTTGTCTCGGTCGCCACAGATGATTAAAAAATGTGTATTTGTGTGTGTGTGTGTGTGTGTGTGTGTGTGTGTGTGTGTGGACATATTTTACTGCTACAGTCACAGAAACAGGAAGTTGCAGCAGAGGCGGCGTTTGTCCCTCTCAGGTGACCCAGGAGACATGCAGGTCATGTCTGGTTCATCATTTCAGCACTGAGGACAGAACTGCAGTTTATATGTGTCTCAATAAAGAAAGGTCTACACCGGCTATTCACTGAAAGGGCTGAGCATTTATTTCCTGCGGTTTCAATAAGGAACAGTGTTATTTTACTGATTTACACTATTCATATCTCGATAAGGCAGTTAAAGTTCAAGGCAGATAAGGAACATTTCATACACAATGACAGTTAAAGGTGCTTAACTTAGACCAACAGTAGAAAAACAACATAAGTTAGGTGTGGGGAATATATTGTTAAAATCCTCTATCATAGTATAAATAACTATATGTATTTATATTTATATAAATATATGTCTGCAAGGTCAATACCTGAATAAATCAACTTCACCACATTGATAAACATTTGACCATAAAGTAGTCCTGCTCATTGATATGCAACATTGCTCACAATGCTTGATAAAAGCAGAGATATTAAAGAGATGGCTAACTTGGTATATCATCATATTGCCCGACTGTGTTCAGATGTTAGTCTGCAGCCATGCTAGCAGCTCTGTGAGGCTAAATGCTAACAGTGATGGCATGTTGATTACTTTAGCTTGTTAGCATGTTCGCTAATTAGCACTAAACACAAAGTACAACTGAAGCTGGTGAGATTGTCACTCATTTTGCAGGTATTTACTAAATATGTTTCATGCGCCATGAATATCTTTATCAACTTCTAATGGCAAACACGCATTACATTACAGTTCATTTAGCTGACGCTTTAGTCCAAAGCAACTTACAAAAAGTGCAAACAATCATGAGGATACAACTCCGAACAGCAAGAGTCTTGCAAGTACAATAGCTTCACGCAGCCTCCTCATGTCAGATAAGACGATTTACGATCCTAAAATGCAATGTAACTCTAATCTATCTCCATCTGACTGCATATACATTTTCATTTCAGAGTGTTGGACCTCCAAGTGTGTATGAGTGACAGCACAGGATTTCCAGAAGTCTCCTTTATTGAGTCTAATCACGTCACTTAAGCCGGTGCTTTGTTCTTTGAATTAAATGAGTCATTAGCAGATAATACTCTATAATACTATCCGCCTGTAATCCATGACCCACACACTCGTCTGCTGGGCCCTGGGGCGTGTGCAAGGATTTAGGACTTGAAAAGAATGAATCACTTATTTTATGTTTTTTTAGAATGGCGTGCTTGTTTTTGAGGGATCCAGGCTCATCGCGGCGGTGTCCTCTTCCTGTCGCAGGAGAGCGGTAGTAACAGTCAGGGCAAAGGGTCACAGGTTGAGGTCAGGGTTTACAGAGGGTGATTACCATGGTGATTACAGTCAGCTGAGCAGCCACCATGTTTTATTACTGTGGTCATGGGAGTCAAACACATACAAACTCTAATGTGAAGCTATTTTACATTCATCACAGGATTCATCACGGGAAATGCTACTCAGCCTGTGAAAACAGCTGACAGGAAAGTCAACAGAGCTTTGTGACGTTGTGAGAAGAGCCGACTGATTTATCTCTGCTTGGACTTTCATGGAAAATATCATTCAACAGAAATATTGTTTGGTGTCTAATGAGAGACACACTTGTGTTGCATTATGGGAAGTGTAGGATCCAGTGGTCATGGAGGACTAAATGTCAAAATGTCTTGCTATATTTAGCTTTTTCTATTCATGACAATGTTGGTCCATCACTTTGGTCCAGGCTGAAATATTTCAACAACCACTTTTGGACGGATGACAATGACATTTGGTCGACATTCATGTTCCCCCTGGGATGAATCGAAATTATTTATAACATCACCATTAGGTCAGATTAAACAGTTCAATACTTTGGTTTATGACCTTCACAATAAACTTCAGCTGCACTTTGTGTTTAGTACGAATTAGTAAATGTTTGTATGCTATGGTAAACATTATACCTGCTAAACATCAGCATGTTAGAATAGTCAGACATTAACATGGATTCCGTTTAATTGGTTTTTTTGCAAATCCCCTAATTGTATGAACATGCAACACTAAATCTCTGGAGAACTTCTTCTGGTGTTTGTTTTCTGACTTTGTGGCAGTTGTCTAGGTTTCCCTCCGAAATAATTATTTCTGTACTTATTGTAGTCATTTATTTTCAGGAGCCACCGTCTTATTTGAGCCTTAGAGCTTCAGTAACCGCTCTGACGGATCTGTATAAAAGTATTAAATCACACCAAAATCTGTCCCAAAATGCCATTCATATTGTTATAGGCTCAATGGAAGCCCCCTTGTGTGTCTTTCTTAAATAAAACACACATCTCTTCATTCATGACGGCTCGCCTGGTGTTAGAAGATGCTGAATCTGATTAAAGTCTAATTCTGGCTCTCATACAACCAGACTGTCTCATACCACCCATGACTAAAACCATTAGGACCCCTGGGCTATAACGGGGGTTCACTGAGCTACTTCTATAGTCTGCGTGCAGAAACGAGAGGCTGCGAGTGTGTGGCTGAGTGTGCGACTGAGTGTGTGTGTGCAGCAAAGTGATTTGTCACACTCGCAGCACACTCTGCTGAACAAAGAAGTCCCCTCTCTCGGTAACATCACAAAGCTCTGCTGTCGCTTCGCTACGATTGGCGGAAAGCACCCTGCTCTGTCATGTGATTGGTGCGTAGCCCGGGGGCTTAGTTATCATGAGTCAGCCCCTTTTTCTGCATGAGACGAGGGAGGAGGGGGAGACGGAGACGAAGGGGGAGAGAGGCAGTAAGGAGAGAAATGATGACCGCATCCTGCTTCTTACAAACATAAAACCTTCAAAGAGAAACATTTTAAACGTGTATGAGCCGGAAACTCAACACATTGTTAACATAAATCTTTATTAGAAAACTGTGTGTTCTCACACTTGTTACACAAAAGATACAGAAGGGAATGCTGACATTTTTTTTCAATTATGTACTCAAAAATATCTGTATAAACTGGAAATAAATTGTCTCAAGATTCTAAACCGTTCTTCAGCCCGACCCGGATATTTAAACAGGAAAAGATGTAACGCTGGGATTATTGAAGTTATTATTGAAGTCCCAAGTTTAGCGAGAGAAGGCAAAGTGTCCGAATGTGTGTGTCGTGCCACAGATGCACTTTATCATTTCAGTGCGTTTTATCAGCTTGACGCAGAAGAACGCGTCCGAAGATCTGCACGAGCGCACATGAGCTGTTAAATGGGATTCAGAGAACGAGTAGAAAACGGTGATGCACACTGACAGAGATACAAAATAACATCAGATCTCAAAAAACAGCACTGAAATGAAAAGCAGAACTGTAGTGGGCCACAGAGTGTGCGTTAGAAGCGTCGGTAGTAGCGGTGCGGGGGTCCGTAGTGCATGGGCAGGTCCATCAGGTCCATGTTTTGGTGAAGAGGGTTGACGGGAGGGTTAGGGTGGTGAAGGTTGTTGTTGTTGTTCAAGGGGGGCAGGTGTTGTAGGGGGGGCACGTAGGGGGCAGGGGGCAGTCGGGGAATCATCACCTGGCGGTACATTCTCCCCTGGGGGGGAGCCGGTGGGTAGCGGGCATGTGGAGGAACGAACAGGGGAGCTTGTACCGCCTGCGGGTGAGGAGGGGCCGCAGGGTTCAGGTTCGGTGGATTTTCGGGGGGCGGACCAACACGCGGCCGCTTGGCTTCGGTGACGGGCTCCGGAGGCGGGCCGACCCTCTTCCCTGAATTATCTGAGAGAAGAAGAAAACAAAAGAGTCAAGTTATCCCGTCTGGTTTTATAACATGTTGCAATGTTGTCAGACATCCTTCTGCTGCCTCTCACACACACACTCACACTCACACACACACACACACACACACACACACACACACACACACACACACACACACACACACACACAGGAAGCACTCCTGCAACTGCTGCCAGTTCATGCTGTAAACAGCCTACTTTATAAATAAATTATTGTTTAAAAGACAAAGAGTGAAGAAACATGTCACATCCGTCTCATGAAAAACACCAGAGACAGAAACACGGAGCAACAATTTCTACAGTTCCAACTAAATGATTTACTTCAGAGCGTCAACACTCGGTACTGACCTGCACTCTTCTTATTCAGCTCGGCCTCTCCTTCCTTCTGGATCTCCTGAATGATTCGCTCGTCGTCTTGCTGCAGAAACAAACACACAGAGAAGTTGTTCGTGTTCCCAATGAGACGAAAACCCTTTTACTGTTATTATAGTGAAATGAACTCTTGTGGTACCAAGATAATTATATATATATTATATATAATGTGACAACTTAAAATAAACCCTGTAGTCTTCATACAGTAGCTGCGCCTTACCCGTGTATAAAGTATAAATCAAGTTTTAGCCAACATAGCGCTTGTTCAGCTGCAGTCTCTAGAGAGGTCAGAGCTCCTGTGTGTGTGTGTGTGTGTGTGTGTGTGTGTGTGTACATTCAAAGCTTATATTAAGGTCTGCAATGTCATCACCCTACAAATAAAATCACATCAAAGTGATTCATTGGATTAAATGATCAAGAGTTTTTTTATTAACTCCACTTCCTTTAATGAATGAACTCGTGAGTGCGCGCCTCCCTTTTTTTTCTTAAAGACTAAACGCCAAAATATATGGACTGAAGCAGAATGTTTCGTTGTCAATTTTGTAAACTATGAAATCTTTCTTCTTTCGCTCTGGAGTTATTGGAAATGAACACGAGCCACAACTGCAATCCAATTCTACAAATATTATAATACTGTTGATTAGAAATGTGATGTTATGACTGAAGCCTCGCACTGTTGGGTTAATAATTAATAAATAATTGGGCTAATTGAACATGAGCTGTGTGCATTTGTTTGGTCAGAACTTCCTTCACTTCCGTCCTTGACGAGAATAACCCTTAAATAATGATAAGGCAGCCGACCCGATCAATGGCCCTCTGGTTTCCAGTATTTATGCATTTCTTGGCAATGCACTCAGAGAGCTGTTGGCTCCGGCGCCTCTCTAGAGCTGCTGGAGCAGCTCCAGCTCATTTACCGCTCGGGGACTAATTGTGGATTCTGGTCGCCAGTGATACTGTGGCCGAGTCACTGTGGGCGACCACAGAGTCACATGACCAGGGTCAAAGTGCAGCGAGAGTTACTGAACATGTTTGTGAGGGTGAGAGAAGCTTTTGACCGAATACACATTTAAAATAAATCTGATGACACCCAATTTACACCAAACCAGGCCGGACGAAAGAAAAAGTAATTTTCCAAAATAAAGGCTCGTGTCTGAAAGTTTACCGTGGGGTCGGTCCAGAGGGAGCACTTGCGGCAGTGTCTGCAGGGAGCGCCAGGCGAGCGTGCGTGCTGGCAGAAGTGGTTGTAGCCAGTGATAGGGCTCTCTGCAGAGGTAGCACATGAAGCTGCCGCAGCGGCACGACATTCGGTTGCAGCCCTCCGACTTGACCAGGCCCGTCCCGCACTTTACGCACTTCCTCACACGAGCCGCCGTCATACGCTCCTCGCTGCGGCAGACGGACAGAAAAAACAAATTGATGAAGTAAATGACTGAAGAAGAGTCAAAGAGAGACATAACAGTGCAGCACGAAAACAATACGCATGTGACTGTGCAGATAGTCAGATGAACCTTCTGCTTCCTGTCTCAAGGACAGAGTCTTCTTTGTGTTGTTTAACCTCGAAGTGAAATGAGACATTTTAGTCTGCAGCTCAGGTTCATCTTAGTTTTTCCTTAAAGGCATCAAGAAGGTTTTGTTTTAGGGGTAAACATGGAGTTCTCTTGTGAAATTGAAGCTTAGCTTTGGTTCAGCACAGGAATGGGGCTTGATGACATAAGAATTGAGGATTACGTACATGGTTTAAACGATGGGAGGCTAACTGTGTCTCGACCTTAACAGAAAAACTGGAGGTTTATGTTTGTATACTTGATACAAATATAATAATTATCCATATTATTTATAGCTCTGTTCTAATAGTTTTTACATCAAGTCCACCGACGCCTCTCCCAGTTCTTCATCATCTGTGCGTGTAAGAGATTATATAAGATTATTCTACTTCTGTCCTGTTAAAATCATCAGGTCAGCTGCTGCTCCACTGATCTTTCTACCAGGCCACTTCCTGTCTCTTTCAGCACCAGGAAGTAAGAAGATCTGCATATGGGCTCAAAACAGGAAGTACTGACTGTGGGCCTGCTGGGCCACAGGAAGCAGCCGGCCTCTCGACTTCCTGGAGTGTTGTCCGGGAAACTGAGCTGTTTACGCAGCATCCTCTCCGGGTGAGGAGTGGAGGGGATGGCGAGAAAAAAACAGAGAAATGACCGGGGCCTGGGACTACAAACCGTCTACGATGAGTAGAAAACACTGTGGATAATCAGGAGTACTTCCTCTACGCTCGTCATGTCAAATGTTAATATAAGAATGTGACTGCTGTCCTGTACGGACCATGGTAGGTGGTTTTTGGGAGCCCAGTCATGGAACTGGTTCTTTTTTCTTGCTTTTTAAATATTGTTTTAGAGTTTATTAAGATTTCCGTTGGCTAAGGTGTGTTGATAAAGGAGTTAGTCTCTAAGAGCACTTACAAGAGCACCCTCATGCGGATCTCGTCCCTCTCCAGGACCTGCTCGCACGTCTTCCCCACATGCTGCTTCCAGTGCACGTGGCACTTTCTGCAGCTCTCCTGGAGACAAAGACAAAAAAGGAATTTGACAAAAGTCGTGAAGGGATTCGGTAGAAGAAAAGAAAATGATTTAGCGAAGGAGCGATTCCTTTCATTGGAGTATCCTCATGACATTTATTAGACGTATTAGAAGTGAAGTTGCATCTTTTGTTGTCTGTAGGCTTGTAATCCCAGCCCCCAGCGGCTAAAACAGCGTTACATACAATATCTGCTACGATGTTACAGTGTGTTCAGACGTGTATAACTGCCATCGTTAGCCTTAAGATGCGAAATACCGACACGTAGCTACACCTGGCTTCTATTCCGACACCTCGCCGATGATATGGAAAGCCCCGCCCCGTAAACCGACGTGGTTCCTTACGTGTGAGACCCTGACCTTTCTTAGTAATGTCTTTGGTACACTGCATAAAACAACAATCATCATATGCACATGTTAACAAGATTAAAATGAGATTTTCCTTGGAGTGGGTCTTTAATAAATCATCAAACCAAGAGATTATTCAACACTTCCTCATCCATCCATCGCTGCTCCTCGTCTGACACTATTCCAGTAAGTGATGAACACGAGAAGCCCTGCAGTCAGATTCTTCCTGCAGTCTGCTCTATATGCTGCCGGTGCCGCCACTGCAGGGACTCAGCTAGGTGTGGCTCTCCCTGCAAATGTGAGTGTGAGTGTGGGTGTGTGTGTGTGTGTGCGACTGCAGCAAGAGTGAGATTTGCTCGCCGTTGACTGCTTGGTTGCCTAGAAACAGCAACTCCATCCTCCAACCTCCGTCGTCGTGTCAGCCCGGGACAAACGGACAAGCGTCGCTGCACACGCACGTTATCGAGGGGTTGCCTGCCCTGCTAACTCTTAGCTGAGTGGTGTCACCATAAATATTTGAACCGCCCATCTAATATTGAATAGCGTGGCATGTGACAGCTGACGGCAGTTGGATCTAGATTTCTAAGGAAACTCTGCCTCGGTCAGAAACGCTCCCTCTTCGTCCTGCGACCTCGTTACACATCCTCCAGTCACTGTGTGTTGTTTTGTACCACAGGCTTGTAGCTCTCACAATAGTCTCTGAGACAGCTGTGTGTGTGCAAGGTCAGCCAGAGGGGGGGGGGGGGGGACTGAGCCAGAGTTTTTGTTGGCATTTGGAGGGGTCTGGATGGAAAGACTTTTTACAAAAAGGCACTCAAGGTCATTCAAAGTTAAACTGCGGTCGCTTCAGGCAAAGGAAGAGCCTTTCAAACGGATGAAAAGTAATGTTCACATTATTGTGGCGTTTCTGATTTATAAGGGAGTGTCCAAGCAGAGACAAACGCTCAGCTCAGATATGATATCAGTTAAATGTTGCTTTTTAGAAGAAGGGGGGGGGGGGGGTGGGGTGCAGAAACTGGACTGTAATTTCAGAAAAACCCCACCACACAAAGACCCGAGAGGCAGAGAGGGAGAAGGGGAGGAGGACGGGAGGCAGAGCGGTGGAAGATCACCCCCTAGTGGTAACCAAGAGGCCAGGAAGACCGCTTGAGAGAGAGAGTGACAAAGAGTGTGAGTGTGTGTGTGGGACTATTTTGACAAGCTGTCTATAAAGCAGGAACACACCTGAGTTCTTATAGTGCTGCTAAAAATACAGCCAGTGACGTCGGGGAGCCCCTGCCCCCACCACAGTCCCCGCCCCGGGTGTCTGATTTCAATACAAGTGAGAGTGGCTGAAATGTGACAAAGGTCGTTCACACACACACACACACACACACACACACACACACACACACACACACACACACACACACACACACACACACACACACACACACACACACACACACACACACACACACACCTTCTCCATTCACTGTATTCCTCTCCCTTGGGTGCTCCCCTCCCACCCAGCATCACCTTCCTGCATCTTCATTCATACCTTGCCTCTAGATCTTTTTTCTTTTTCTAACTCTTCTGCCGTGGTGCAGGCTACAGCAGCCCTTATAAGGCAGGGCAAGCAGCGTGCAGGGCTTCTGATTGGGGGGGTGGAGGAGGGGTGTGTGTGTGTGTGTGTGTGTGCTGCGTCAAGAGTGCATGTGTGCGGTATTTTTTAGTTGTTGAGGGGCGGTGGCTTTCACTGCCGTCGAATCTCAGTGCAGGTGTGATAATGTATGTGAACGCAAGATTCAGCTCTTGTTTGCAGTGCGACAGCCTTCCAGTGGCCGACATTGTTACATTCCTCTACTTGCATGAAGTAATCATAAAGGAACAAGCCTGTCGAAATATAACCACATGTGGAAAACATTAGTAGGGTGGGGGGGTCAGACAGAGCCGGGGGAGAGGAGCAGGAGAAAGGAAAAAGAGAGGGAGGGGAATCTGGGTCAAACTTGATCTGAACCACATTTGAAACGAAGGAGGAAGTGTGTCCAACCAGTAAGAAACCAGTACGAGGGGAGTGGAAAGTGCAGCCAGCCAATGAGGCGGCGGTGTGGGAGAAGGCGGGTGGGCTTTACAGAAATGTGTCAGTTACATAATGAAGCCCCTCCCTGGTTGTAGACTGAGCGGGCTGTGGGGTCGTCTGTACAACAACAGGCTTCAACTGTGCTAAAGCTGGAGAAGAAAAGTCCATAAAAAAAGAGATCATTCTGATATTCTTGTGACAATATCTTGGTTTGCAAGGGCGGTTCCAGACAACACACACCACAGCAGCCGCAGACTCACATCCTGGTTCTTTAACTAATTAAAGAGCATGAGCGCCGTTTCATTCATACCTCAAGTATAATACCATAAACTAATTATAATAGCTGATCTAAATCTGTTGCTCGTCACACTGCAGACGAATAATGTTCAGAAAAGATATCTGGGGCACGTTGAACTTTCTTTTTGCATCTTTGGGTGTGTGTGTGTGTGTGTGTGTGTGTATGAGTATGTAATGGGATGCAGCTGTGACACTGCAGGGCAGCCACTGTGAACCTCTGGCTCCACCTACAGGTGAAGGGGCAGAATAGCAGGAGAATATTTCTACACAGAACAGACTTCTTCTGTTTTTGGCAAGTAAAGTACATTTTGTTTATTTTATTTATCATCTCCGTGGGCTTTATGACTCTGCTGTGACTTGCTGATATTCTTATATTTAGTTAGGATGTATATATTGTCATGCTGTGTTTTTTTTGCGCTACTTTAATTTTGTAATGCTTTTCACTGCCCATGTGTTATGTTGGGTATAAAAGAAAAACAAATAAATTGCAAAAAAGAAAGGATCTTTATGTGCACCTCGCTTTTGCACGATTAAATGTAGGGCCCTTTGATTTTTAAGCAATGACAATGTAAAACATTGTAAAAAGAAATTGTTCTCAAAAGGAGAAAACACTAAAGATTGGCTTCAGCACTTGGGGAGTACTTCAGTCGAGGCTACGCTAGCTGCGACTACAAAACACAATGGAGTCTCTGTCTATCAGCGGTCCAACTGCACTGTGGGTTATGTAGGCAGGCGCTATGTTTTTCAACAAGGAAGAAGAATGTGTTTATAAAAAGACGATATCCCTGGTTTTACGTAAATTAACAATAAAAATATATAAAATATAGAACATGAAGCAGAAGAGTAGCAAAAACTGACATTTGAGAAGCTGAAACCAGAAGATGTTTGGCATTTCTATTTAATAATAATTATAATAATTATTTCCTCGGACTAATCATTTCAGCACTATTAAATACGTGGGCTGAAAACATGCTTCATATCTAAACCAAACATTTACTTTACAAACTCAGTTCCTAAGTTCACATATACTGGAGGACTGGTACCATGGAGCCAAGAGGTGAACACACATTTATTATGTTGGGGGTGATCTCGCTGTCCCATTCCAGGAATGTAGTGATAGAGGAGTGTGTGTGTGTGTGTGTGTGTGTGTGTGTGTGTGTGTGTGTGTGTGTGTGTGTGTGCGCGCGTGTGTTTAGAGTCAGAAAGAGTTTGTGTTTGTGTGGCAGGAGCGAGTGTGAGAGACAAGAACAGAAACAAAAAGAGACACCAAGAGGAAGAAGGGCGGGTTATGTTTACGTGGTGAGACTGAGAATATGAGTGTGTGGGTGTGTGTGTGTGTGTTTCTGCCAAATAATGGGAGATTTTAGACGGGAATCCATGTGACAGCCCTGGCAAACACAAAGCAACGCCTCCCCCTTTGCATTCCTCAGACAGAGGGAGGAGACCCAGAGATAAACAGAGAGGGGGGCCGAGGCAGAGACCTCGCCAGATGGAACCGTCTCGTCATCTGCAGATAACTGTTCATCCATCTTTTTAGATCTTGACAGACTTCAGATCCGTCTCATGACTGGGCTGCACTGACGTGATTTATGCTGAGGTGGACTCTGCACACAGAGCTTTCAGGTTTCACTGTCACGATGGACTCAATTATTTATCATGTTGAATTCAAATCCAGGTTTAAAACTTCTCTTCTGTACGGTGTGATTTAACTCATGTGTGATCACAGAGAGTGTTAACACTCCTTTACAGTTATGGTCTGTAGATACAACAGCCTGGCTTCCCCAAGACAGTGTTAAATGAACTAAATAAATACAGAGTGAGACTGACCTTGCGGCACCGAGGGTTGGGGCAGCTAAACAGAGACATGTGTTTGTCCAACAAGGCTGGGAAATTGCAAAACGGACACCTGAAAAAAGAAGAGAGATTTAAGGAGTGAAATATATATATATATATATATATATATATATATATATATATATATATATATATATATATATATATATATAACACAGCTGCACGTGAGACACAGAAAACTTAGATATAAACCCCCCCACAGTGGCTTTAAAACGTCACTACACAGATCTGGGAAGATTTGCTAACAAAGTTGGACAAACAGTTGGAATATTAAATATTCAAATATATTAAATATTAATGTTCCGAGAACAAGCGAGACTTAAGTATCACCGCCCATTACAAAGAATTAGAGCCGACAACAAAACAGTCCATATTTTATTTTATTGTTATTGTGTTATGCTAAGGTGAACTTATTACTTCTTTTACACTTTAGATTTTCATTACAGCTTCCTTGGGGATTCATAAAGTTCTATTTCATCTTATTTTCTCGACTTGAGTTGATTTGTGGTTTAGTTTATAGGTTAGGAAATATTTTTGTTTAATATTTAAGTTTCCAAAGTCGTTGGGGTTCCATAACAAATAAGCCAAAAGCAGCTAATCTTTGAATTCATCAATCAGCTGGGCATTTGGGGGATTTTTGTTGCCAATTAATTTTTGGTTGATTTAATTGATTAATTGATTTAAGGATGTATATCTCACAGTGTTTATTATAATCCAGCCAAACCATGTGTAGACAGTTCAGATACGAGACAAACATAACACACACCCACACACACACTTACCGCACAAGTTCATCAGCGCAGGTGGCAGCGACCGCCTCTTCCGCCTGCCTCTCGTAGTATTTACACAGTATGTTCTCTGGTAGGACCTTCTCCAGCTCACACACTGGGTAGGAGCACGGGCAGCCCCCCTCCATGCAGCTCAGCTCCGACTGCAACATGAACGCACACAAAGACATGTTAAAAAGCACAGGTACGTTCACGACCGCCAACACACATGTGCGCACATACACATAAAATGAGCTAATAGATTATTAGGTTCATTCGGATGTATAAAAATGCTTTTCCTTATAAGGAAACTGGCATTAGATTATATAGGTATGCGTAATTAATAAACCGACAACTCTGCATATATTCAAACATGATCGCTTGCCATGTTTTATGACATATCGTTACAGATTTTAAAATGTGATTCTTCTCATTTCCGTGCAGTATAAATAAACCATCTGAGACTTGAACCCTGAACAATATCGAATCAAATAAAAACAAACACATTTTTATGTTAAGTGTGTGTGAAATGTGCAAAACAAAGAGCTTTAACATAGAAAAGAACTCCACTTGTGATGCTTTCCAATCAATATCTGACTTTATAACTACAGTAATCGCAGTTACTTGACTACTCTCCAGCTCAGGATCACTTTGGGTTTTATGGGAAAAGTCATTTATAGTTGCCTGGCAACATCAGCATGTCCTATTCAAATGTGAGAAAAAACAGTGTGTGTGTGTGTGTGTGTGTGTGTGTGTGTGTGTGTGTGTGTGTGTGTGTGTGTGTGTGTGTGTGTGTGTGTGTGTGTGTCCGTACATTTCCGGAGCCAAACACTGCCTCCTGAGCGTATTTGACCAGGCACTCTTTACAGAACAGGTGGCCGTCTGAGCACTGCGTCATCTTCTCGAAGGCAAACTCCCCGTAGCAGCAGCCACACTCAATCAGCTGGCCGTCCTGGAGACAGAAGCATACATCGACATATTATATGCAGCTTGGGCTTTTTTTTTTAAGAAGCCAAATTAAACAACATGTCTGCAACATATTCTACAAGTCAATTGCTTTTCAGGGAAACTTTAAGAAAACCAATGATGTGGAAATACTGGAGGATCAAAATGATTCTTCGTGTCACCAGAATAATAATAATCTTAAATATACATTTAGCAGCAACCGAGCCAATACTATCCTGAACAAGCGCAACAAAAGCCTTGAAAGTCTTTGTTCGTTATACTACAGGATTGTTATATACTGTATTGTGATAGATCTCTTGTTTTGTTTTTTATTCAATTGAGAAACCATTTTTTACACATAATGATACAGTAGAAGCCATCATGAAGGTTGCATCAGGTATGTGTGCTTCTTACCATCTTGTATTCATCTTCATTGACCTGCAGAGCGAGGAGGAAGTCCTCATGCTGGAGGGAGGGAGGGAGGGGGGGGAGAGAGTTTGGTAAACTGAAAGATCACATCAACTTTTCCTTAGCTCCTACAAAGAGTGTGTTTGACAAGCTAGGAGTGCTCCACCTGAAAGCAGTAAAGTCTTTGTAAACAGCGAGCTCTGTAAAGTTTAGTATACGCCGTAAAGAAACTCAAAGGCTGGAAAATGTTTACCTGTATTGAAAGTCATAGTCATGCTCTGATGCCAGAAATGTGTTGAGTCGTAATAGACAATAATCGGAGTGTGTATACACACAGTTTGTTATCATTCGAGTTATCTAATGAGTTGAATTACCCTTTATTTAGAAAGCCTCTACATAGACCCAGAAGGATTTGCTACCATCTGTGTGTGTGTGTGTGTCTGTGCGTGTTCGTGTGTGTGTACCTCTGCCCATTCCTTAGTCTTCTGCTGATAGAAGGAAAGCTCATTCTGCACAGAGGCTTCCAGACTGTTGTACGTCCTGCAGTAGCGACGGTCGTTCTCCAGGAAATACATCCTCTTCTCAAACTTCACTGAACCTGCTGGACAGGGGAAAGCTGGTGAGTGATCGGGGTGGGCCGAGGACCGATGCCGCCGTCCCTCGACCCCTGAGCTCCATCATCGTGATTTTAAAATCCCCCCCCCCCCAACCCCGGTGAGTGAGACACCCAGCGCAGAGCAAAAGTAGGTTTGAATCAGTGACATTAACAGTAAACTAAAACAACTTTTCTAGAACACTGATTGAAACCCAGAGACAAAAAGTAATATAATGTCCTCCCATGATGCACCTGCACATCTGAAGCTTTTGCAAATAGAGGAAAAGCAGCAAGGCGCTGGCTTGTTT
This sequence comes from Cottoperca gobio, assembly GCF_900634415.1. Lineage (NCBI taxonomy): Eukaryota > Metazoa > Chordata > Actinopteri > Perciformes > Bovichtidae > Cottoperca > Cottoperca gobio. The sequence continues at coordinate 15,812,644 of NC_041362.1, read as the reverse complement.
CAAACAAATACGTACAGGAACAAAAGCCAGTGCGCACGACGTACACAAATGCAGTGAGCACTAGCAGTGTGCACACGGAGGGAAGTGAAAAGAAAGTGTGTTCACCGTGCTCAAAATGGAAATCAACGTAGCAGCGCTCGGAGGAGGCGGTTCTGCTCCGTCGTCTCTTTCCTGAGGGGTCGCCTGAATCTTGCCACTTCTTCAGCGCTTCACATAAGGCCTGGGAGAGCGGGGTTTAAACAGACATCTGTAAAAGAGAGCAAGGAATCGGAATCGCATTCCTAAGATGTACCGCTAGACAAAGTACCTTGCGTGTGATTGCATAGTGTCCCTTCAGAGCATTGAGGGCCCATTTAATGTCCTGACAACTGAGCATCCTGAAATCTGCCATGAGCAAGTCGGCAGCCTGCATCACAGCCTCGGCGCCCACCGTGCCCAGTTTGGCTAAGTCAAACAGGTCCTCGGTCACCTGAAAGGACCCATAACAGACACAAACACAGTAACAAGACAGAGGTATCGGATATGGAGCCATCATCAAAACAACACATTTAACTGACACAGTGTAACTGCGATTTGGACACTTTATTTTTTTGTAGGGCGGGAAGAGGGAACAGCTGAATAGTCGGGTTTCAAGGCGAGAGAGATTGTAGGTCTGCTTGTGCAATATCTGCTGTTTTGTGTCAACACGTCAGAGAGCCTGAGGTGAGATTCTTGTTTATAGTGCAAAGTTTCTTAGGAAAACAACAATACAGATGAAGCTATGGTTTCTCCGTCTTCTCTCCATGTGGAGCACTCACTCCAGGGTTTTTCACGACTGTTCAACAACAGTGAAGAGTCGTCATCTGATGACAGACACCAAGAAAAGCTCTGGGATATTTCTCTGCTGAGCTTGATCGATGTAATTATGTTATGAGGAACAACATATCCTTCCTTATTTTTCCAGTTCCTCCGTTCTTCATGCACACTGTACATGATGACACTGGTGAGGCCCTGACACCACCTCATCCTACTGTACCTTAGGTAAACTCAAGTTTAGTGTTAACAGGGACAGTTCATTTGTCCTCTTACCTGTAGAGTTATTTATCAATGTAGATTGTTTTGGTGTGAGATGCAGAGTGTTGGAGATATCAGCTGTAGAGATGTCTGTCTTCTCTCATTATGATGGAACTAGATGCTCTCGGCTTGTGGAGCTCAAAGCGCCAAAACAATACATTTGAAAAAACTCAACAGCAATGTCTCTTTCCAGAAATCATGACCCGGTTACTCAAGATAATCCACAGAACTATTCTCTTTCTACTGAAGTGCACACTCAGCAACTCGCACCAAAACAATGCAGATTGATAAATAGCACTAAATGGTAAGAGGAGAAATGCATACAAGGCTTTTTACTGAGAAATCGCTATGACCAGGTTTACAGGTTTCATTCTCTTGTGGTTTTTCCTCATAGACACAGACACACTCTCTCTCTATCCTCACACACACACACACACACACACACACACACACACACACACACACACACACACACCTCTGTCTCAGTGTCTCCAGACTCCAGTAGGATGCTGGTGGGAGCTGCGGTGGCTGCTGCGGTATCCCCCCTCGGATAGTCCGGGTTCTCCAACAGCAGGTTACAGATACTGGAAACACAGCAGAGTGGAGCCGCATGTCAACAAGCTTACACACAGTTACAGCTCTTTCAACACCCGTCTACCTACACAGAACAAATCATACAGATTTGGTACTGTGCCCTGGCGCATATGTGGAAATGAAAAGTACACATCATTTCAATAATATATATCATAACACTATAGTCTGATTGACAGGTTTTATAGTATTTACATAACACAGGGTTAGGTCCTTAACGTTGTGCAAGTCATCAAACAAAAGTTCAACACACTTGAACAAAGGTACAAAAGGATACTCCATAATAACACCTCAACGTACACAAGTATACAGCAGCTTGAAACCTTATTAGTGTTATCGGAAATCCCAGCTTCTAGTTCCCGTGGCAGAATAACCATACTTTGAGCAGTTCAGACAAACATGGGACATAAATAGTGAAAAAGCAGATAAATGGGCAATAAATCTTCTGCAGCAAGCAGCGCGTGTCCATGTACGTATATATTCTATAATAATATAACAATTTGTTACATTTAGACCGGTAAATAACTTACTACTTTGTTCCAATCACTCACTAGACAAAAACACTAGGGTACCAGACAAACTGAATTCATCAACAGGTATTTCAGTTATTATTACTCGATATGAATGTACTGGAGAGAAAAGGTTGATGCTTCTTACACATTCAAGTCTTTCACATTATTCCTTTGGATCAGTTCTGCTACATAGGCTTCTTGGACATCTGGGAATAGATCCAACTGTAGAGGCGACACAAAGAGTTGCACGGGCGGAATGTATTCGACACAGAGGAGGTGAGAAGCAGTTACACAATTCAAATCGTTGAACTTGATATTAACCAACTGATGAGCTCATGAGGCGGATAGGAAGACATGCAGACCAATGCAGCTTATGTGACACCAGTAGGGTTATAATGGTAGGAAATCTTCATAGTATATGAAATATCAGTTTCACAGTATCACAGTTTACGTTATTATTATTATTATCATTATTATTATTATCAGTTCCAATGACTCTTAAAGGAATGAGAAGAATTTAAATAAACAGAATTATAAACCTGATAAAAAATAGCATGTTATATAACAAGGTGTTAGTTTATACGGTAGCAGCATGTTAAATAAACTAGAGTAAATATAACATCAGCTGTGAGATTTGAAAATAACGTCCCACGATTATTAACAATTAACATATCGTGTAGGTGCGTGACGGCTCCTGTCTGTACCTTTAACTCACATAAACTCACTTATGTAAATGTTTTCAATACTGTAGTAAAGCAAGCCTGTAAACTAATAACAATCGTCAACTTCTAGTTTAAAAAAAACTATTTTGGTAAAATGTTCTCTTTAAACGACATTTTTCATCAACATGTGATGTTGTTATTGTTACAATTAGTGATTAAAGACATCAGTGCCGTCTCGTCTTAAGTCATAGTTCACCGAGTGATACTCACAACACCAGTGATAAGGGTTCTAACGAGGGGCAGCTGCTCCTCTCTCCCTCGTGGTGCAGAGGGACCGGGCCTTGCATCCTCTATTCTGGGAATGTCCTCCGGTGCGGGAGGGACCGCGACCAGACCAGCGGCTGGATTGACCCTTTCTGGGTTTGGAGCTAGAGCCAGAACAAGATGAGCATTTCCCCCGATGTGGGGGACTAAAGGTGCGGGAGCTGGAGGAGCAGGAGGGTTAAAGTTTAAGTTAGAAGCCCTGATGTGGAGTCTGATGGGACCACGTTGGTGGGACCACACTGGTGGAGGATTGGGAACAGCCTCCCCAGGCGCTTGGCTCCCCAGGATGATCCGATGACCTGCCTCGGGAGGTCCCAGTCTCTCTGGGGCTGCAGCTATTAGCACTGCAGGGGGGATCACCGGCATCACCTGAGGGGGTTGAGGAGCCTGGACTGGAGGCTGGGCAGGAGCCTGAGCCAGGGGCTGTGGCTTAATCTGAATGAGATTGCCCTGCATGCGAGTGAGCGACACAGGCTGCAGAACGTTTTGGGGCCTGAGCTGCAGCTGGGGTTGGGTTATGAGAGCAGAGGCTTGGATGCTATGATGCTGGGGAAAAACGACTAATTTCACCTCAGTCACCTGGATGAGGTGAGGCTGCAGGGTTGTGGACTGGAGCTGTGTAGATGTACCGGGCAGAGACAGCGTCCGTGTGTAAGACTGTGCAGACGAAGTACTGGCCTGAGGATTGTCTTGTGAATGAGTACTTGTGCTCACCTTTTCTTGAGACTTTGTAGAAGAACTTGATGCAACCGCACAAGAATAGTGTATGGCACTGGTAGAGGTACTCGCCTGAGGCTCCACCGTTACGTGTACTGAAGAACCCGCTTGTGGCTGTATGAGTCCAGATGTGCTGGGCTGAGGCTGACGAAGTACTGGTGTAGGTGCTCTGGATGTGCTGGCGCAAGCCTTGGCATTTGTGGAGGTAGATGGGGTTTGGATAGGAACTGTATGGAGTTCCACTTTTGTATGTGCTGTCGTACCGTCATGTTGCTGCGAGTTTGAGTAAAGTTTTGGCTGAGACAGTGTGTGTGATGAAGAGCCAGGTTGTGGCTGTGTGTGTCCACAAGTGCTCGACTGCACCGGTGTCTGTGTCCGTATGGCTGGCCTCACTGTGGAGGAGTTGGCCGTGGTGTCTCTGGAGGTAGAGGGGGCATAACCAGGGTCCCCTGTGGGAACCCCGGAAGTAGCGCTACTATGACCAACAACTTGAATTGGGTTGTGCAAGGCCCCACTCCATTTTGCAGCTGGGCGAATCACGTGTCTACGTGCAGGAGTGAGCGGCTGCAGGAAAACACAAAAGAAGTGGCAAAAGTGACGAGTTGAAGGAAAGATTTGACTTCCCGTTTCTTCTGCAGCTCACATTACTGACAGCAGTATACAGTAGAACACGCCTGTATAACAAACTGACCTTTTTGTATAAAGTAACAGATAAATAACAAGTTTGTTTCACAAACATATTTAAGAACAGGGTTTATCAGTCACCTCCAATATGCTGACGTCGTCATCATCTGCATCGTCGGGGACTAAAACAGGGCTGCCAGGTACCAGAGTCACAGGCTCCTCATCGGAGTCATCGGAGATGGTGATGAGCTCCCTCTTACGGGAACGGGAGCCTAAACAGACGCAGTGTAATGTAAACATTACGAATATGTCTACTGTGTGACTATTAACGTCTTTAAGGCAAAGTGTGTGAAAGAGAAAAACAGAACATGAGTCAGTATTGAATTTTTATGATTTAATTATCATGTTGGCCAGAAATATTTTTATGTTTAACTTTCTTATAGCGCAGTGATCCCTGCGGGGAAACGTCTCCTCTGAATTTGACCCATCCAAACTATTTAGGAGCAGCGGACAGCGACAGAGCAGCGCCCAGAGAACAGCTCCAGCTCTGAGACAGGAGACTCCAGGCCACATATAATATGGAGCATAGCTTGTATTTTATTAAGTCTTTACATTTTAAACTTGTTTGTTTGCTGCACACACTGACAATGAATACAAAAAAACCATCCAGTTGGACAGAGTAGAAAGATTGGAGAAGTGCAAACATTTACTGGGTAGCCAAAATCCTTGAATCGAAATTAATTACCGTAATTAATTTTCAATTAAATTCAATCCAATAGAAATTGTTATGTGACGAGGCACTGGAGCTTTTCAGACTCTTTGATGGCCAAGAAACAAACAAATAATCTGGTTCCTTCCTGTCAACAGGTATGTATGCATGACATATATGTTTGACATTTAAAAATAATAATAATAATAATAATAATAATAATAATAATAATAATAATAATAATGATATAGCAGCCAATAATTATTTTCTTTACACAATCTAAAACATTTAAGGTTCCCCTAAGTTAGTGTTTTTTTTTAAAACAATTGCAACCAATACATGTACAGGACATTTTACAGTTGAAAAATAAATGTGTCACTAGGCAAGGTAACATTTGTTGCATTTGAAACAAGTTCAAACATTAACAGACAAGCTGTCATAACCTGAATATGAGTCCTTTGTGGAAGCCATCTTGTGCCGGTGATTAAAGAAGAAGCACACCTCAGCTGAAGCCGTTATATGCGGGCTCTATGAGGTGATTGGTTAATTGATGGGTGAGGCATTGGCAGCCAATTAAGTTAAAATACGAAATGATGTATTAAGAATTTGTTATTTTGAAGATGCAGTATTTAAGTTAACATGTTAAAGAATGTACTGAGGCCTTGTTGTGATATTTAAGATGAGATTAAACAATGTATATTTATTAAACTTGTAAACTCTCTGTTCTAGAGTACCGAACTGATTGGCCAGTTTGAACTGGGAAGGCGGGCTCTATGGCTATACAGGACTGTTTCAGAAAATTTGAATATTGTGATGAAGTTCTTTATTTTCTGTAATGCAATTAAAAAAACAAAAATGTCATGCATTCTGGATTCATTACAAATCAACTGAAATATTGCAAGCCTTTTATTATTTTAATATTGCTGATTATGGCTTACAGCTTAAGAAAACTCAAAAATCCTATCTCAAAAAATTAGAATAGTTCCTCAGACCAAGTAAAAAAAAAAAGATTTATAACAGCAAAACAAAATCAAACATTTGAAAATGTCCATTAATGCACTCAGTACTTGGTTGGGAATCCTTTTGCACGGATTACTGCATCAATGCGGCGTGGCATGGAGGCAATCAGCCTGTGGCATTGCTGAGGTGTTATGGATGCCCAGGATGCTTCAATAGCGGCCTTTAGCTCATTAGCATTGTTGGGTCTGGTGTCTTTCAGCTTCTTCTTCACAATACCCCACATATTCTCTATGGGGTTCAGGTCAGGGGAATTGGCAGGCCAATCGAGGACAGTAATGCCATGGTCAGTACACCAGTTACTGGTGGTTTTGGCACTGTGGGCAGGTGCCAGATCATGCTGGAAAATGAATTCCTCATCTCCATAGAGCTTTTCAGCAGACGGAAGCATGTAGTGCTCTAAAATCTCTTGGTACACAGCTGCATTTACTCTGGGCTTGATGAAACACAGTGGACCAACACCAGCAGCTGACATGGCTCCCCAAACCATCGCTGACTGTGGGAACTTCACACTGGATTTCAAGCAACTTGGATTTTGCTCCTCTCCAGCGTTTCTCCAGACTCTGGCGCCTTGACTTCCAAATGAAATACAAAACTTGCTTTCGTCTGAAAAGAGGACTTTGGACCACTCTGCAACTGTCCAGTGCTTCTTTTCCATAGCCCAAGTCAGACGCTTCTTCCGTTGTCTTGAGTTCAGAAGTGGCTTGACCATGGGAATACGGCTATTGTAGCCCATTTCCCGGACACGTCTGTGAACAGTGGCTTTTGATACCTGGACTCCAGCTTCAGTCCACTGTCTTTGAAGCTCCCCCAAATTCTGGAAGCGACTCTTCTTCACAATGCTGTTAAGGCTGCGGTCATCTCTCTTGGTTGTGCAGCGTTTCCTGCCACATTTCCCCCTTCCAACAGACTTTTTGTGGATGTGCTTTGAAACTGCACTCTGTGAACAGCTTGCTCTTTGAGACATTTCTTTTTGTGTCTTACCCTCCTGATGGAGGGTGTCAATGATGGTCCTCTGGACAGCAGTCAGATCAGCAGTCTTCCCCATACTTGTGATTTAGTTTACTGAACCAAGCTGAGTGTTTTTCAAGGCTCAGGAAACCCTTGCAGGTGTTTCGAGTTAATTAGACGATTCAAGTGATTCGTTGAACACCCTACTAGTATACTTTTTCATGATATTCTAATATTTAGAGATAGGATATTTGAGTTTTCTTAAGCTGTATGCCATAATCAGCAATATTAAAATAATAAAAGGCTTGCAATATTTCAGTTGATTTGTAATGAATCCAGAATGTATGACATTTTTGTTTTTTTAATTGCATTACAGAAAATAAAGAACTTTATCACAATATTCTAATTTTCTGAGACAGTCCTGTATATGTGACTGGAATGAGAGTGAAAGGTTGGTAATTTTTCCTTTGTTTGCTTGGAAAGAGCAGCACTAGTACGGTTCTGAGAAGAAAGAACGTTTAGGTTCATTGGTTCATGTCATTTGTCGTTTGTTTTTTTGGATGGCTGAAAAATAAAAGTCCTTATTTTTCAAGCAAACCTCTCTGCCAGAGTAATGTTTTCTTTTTGTCACGTTTGACGCTACCCTGCAACTCCCCTTGCAACATAAGAGTCCGACCAATAAATTGACCAGGTCGATACATTTATTTATACTTCTCTGCCTGATTCAAAATATCGAACAGATATTCAAACAGAATGAATACACGTGAAAAAATACGAAGCCACGCTGCATTCGGATGTTAAATTTAGAATTCAAATGTAAACGTTATGAATGAGGCTTCAAACTATTTGGCACAGTAGTTATTACATTATTGTGAAACATTTATCTTTGTCTGATGTAAATAAAAAAGCTTTTTGTCAAACTTATTTGCTCAATATGTTGTATGTCAAAGAGCAATATTGTTTGCCATTAGGAACCACACCATGGAAACTATGTCTAGCAGGACTGGTATATACGCAACCAAAAACCAGGGTTAGATATAGTTTGAAATGTTGTAAAACCCACATCAGTATGACAAGGAAAGTGAATCAGCCTCATTCAAAAACTACATTGGCACGAGCAAATGCCAGCATAGTGTAAGATGACATGACACAAAATAGCAAAAAAAAAAAAGAGTGACTAGAATATATCGCTGTTAATATTGACATTATATACAAACATGTCTCACCTTGGCTGCGGTGGACATTGAAGCTTGCCAGGTGAATGACATCATCATCACTGCCTCCATCTGCCATTGTGAAACTACACTTACCAGCTCCCTGAATCAGTCACTGCTCAATCAATACCATCTACACACACACACACACACACACACACACACACACACACAATGTTACTGGTATTCCCCTGGAATTTCAAAAAATAATTTCACTTCAAATTGTGACTTGTCATAACATTTACCAAACACGAGAAAGGTTAGACTCTACCCTATTACTGTAAAAAAAAACCTCTTACCACACAAGACAAATAAAGAACTTATATGCGACTCTCCAATGATCAAAATCTAAACATAGGGATCAGGGTTAAGGGGTTAGGATTAGTCTCTCCAACTACAAATAACATTAACTAGCTAACTGAAAGTTGATTTAATGTGTTGGCCAACCTGATCCCACAAGAATGTGTTCAAACATCTTTACTAGATAACCCAGGCCCTGGTTGTCCTTGAACTGATCAAAGTTGGCACGAAATCAATGCAAAACTGACATGTTGATACACAGCAGACGCTAACACTGAGAGAAGCTGGCAGTGTTGCAACACTAGCTATATGATCTTGCATTTTATTCATCATCTTGACATTCCTCTTAACACTGTAAAATTAGCTTAAAGTTTGAGATGCTGTGGTTAAAAACAAACATGTCAGAACAGCAATCGATCATTTCCGCGCAGACACAGAACAACTGCTTTGAGCTAAGCTAATGTTAGTTAGCTTGGCTTGCTAGCTAGCTAGTAGGTTAAGTAGTTAGCTCCCTTCTGTCTGAATTTCTGCTTAATACATTGCTTCTAAACAAACATGTACAGTCTAATATCTAGGTATGAACAATACAAATACAGCAATTAACAATACCGCAGCTTCGTGGTGGATAACCAATACAAAACGCCCTCTTGATGGACTGGCTATCGGTGAATATCGAAACAAACTGCCAAAACAAGAACAGTAGCAACGTCATGCGTACAGCACCCGTCGCTACGTACAGGCCGACTTCTGGGAAATGTAGTCCCTACGTTACTGGGTCACACGTAAAAGAGAAATAAATGGTAAAGTCACACTTTTAAAATATATTATGTTGATACAGAAGAATGTGATTAAAAAAATAATAGCCATAATTCCAAATATCAAAATCATAAAGGGACAAAACATCCCCGAAGGCCATACAATCTGTATTTCCTACATTATATTTCTGATAATCCATCAAAAAATTATGTCAGAATTACAACATTAAAATTTGGTACAGATTTTGGCTCTTCGGACTGTTGGAAAGGTTGATGAAAAATAACACTGACTTGCCTCCTCTGCCTACCAACAGTATGTAAAAATTACATCATGGTTTATTAGATACATTTATATACAGAGAATATTAATGTTAATTGATTTGGATAGTCATAGAATAATGCACACAAGACAAGGAATTTATTTTCAATTTAATTTCTTTTAATATAATCTTATTTACATTGTATTTTTTCATAAATGTTTAGTACATAGTAAGTTACAATACTCTTGCATCCATTACACAGTGAACTCAGAACCTAGAAAATGCAGATTGAAATGATACTGCTTAACAGTCTTCAATAATCAATCTACAACAAATCCCAACTGTTTCCACATTACTCGCTCAACATTTAGGTTTTAGATTTCATTCACTTCGTTGGAGGATTAATGACTGCAAAGAGGACTTTGTTCATTCATGGTGGTCTTGAGGACGAGGACTACTTTTTCTAACATCCAGGCTATGGAAAAAAAGAGAAACATCAGGGCCACAAAGAAAGAAAAAAAAAAAGAAAGAAGATGGTGAAATGGATGATGAAACATGTATGAAAGGCTTATGAGATTTTATTATACATGTCACATACAACCAGAAAATTCCTGAAGCTGACTCCTTCTTTCCATCCTTGTGGCTCATTTAGTTAAATATCCAGGTCAAGCCCTCGGACCTCTGCGTAACGTCAGTAGAGTTAAGATTGTAAAATCAGGGCTGGGAGGATCAATCCCTTTCACGTCAGTGTAACATGGTATTTAAAACACCAACACATTAAAACAGTTTTCATACACTGACAAGAGTATTTCTCCGCAATAATATGAATGTAAAAAAAAAAAAAAGAAAAGAAAAAGTAACAAAATTCAATAAAACCCACTTTGTGGATTACTTGAATTGTAAGTGAATTGACCCTTCAACTCTGGTAGAAGGGGTGATAAGGAGATTAGTGTGGGCTCTTTGTAGAGCATATAGCAGCTTGGTCAGTAATCACTTAGTAATAAATAATAAAATATCAGAGTGGATCAGAGTGGTCGCAGATACAAACGGAAGGAGGCAAAAAGTTACCAAAACAGAGGAGCAGGCTCATTTGATCATTTTTACAGCGGAACCGGGTGCCCATGCCTGATGCACTCACACATACGCTCTCACATACACACACACACACAAATACAGTCTCATTCACTCGCAGTCTCACACACTATCACACGTACATGCACACGTTCTGATACACGACAGTGGTTAAACATAAAGCATGAATACTAGTCAATCAGCTTGTCAGACAGAAAGACAATCAGTCTCCGCCTTGTTTCTTCACATGTCTGATTTCAAAGTCTCTGTTCGCAGGCTCGCATGTGATTGGCCAATTCTGTCCGTTGACTCGAGCGTGTTGGGAGCCAATTCGTGGCGGTAGACATTCTGAAGAATGACATCATAGCTTGTTAAAACTGAAGGATAAAAATGCTTCTTCAAAACATTTGAAAAACTTTAAAATATTTTTTTGTCTGTTTTTTTGTTTGTTTTATCTTTTCCTCTCCTGCTGTGCTTCCTCCTTTAACCCCCCAACAGTTCGGTGGCGAGGAGGTGGCAAGAGACAGTGTGTTCTTGTGATGCTTGGCCGCTCTGTATACTCCGCGTATACTCGATATTGTATAGGTGTGTGTGTGTGTGTGTGTATCATGTAAAAAGTCAAATAGTCTGTGTACAAGTGCAAGAGTGACTGTGTGTATGTTGGTTTGGTTGCGGGTTCGTCACTCCACAGCGAAGCCGCAGGTCTCCTCCACAGCAGTCAGCAGTTTCTCATAGAGCTTCTCGTAAGACTCGTAGGGAGGGACGTCTATCCGGTTAAAACTGGAGACAGAAATGGACAATTAGTGACTCTTCTGCAAATGTAAGAAGAGAAAACCATCTTTTTCTTTTACGTGTCCTCACCACGTGTGAGCCTTGGGCAGGTTGTCTGTGTTGGCGTCTATCAAATGGATGGTGAAGAGCCTTGGTCCTGCAGAACCTGTAGAACCTTACACACATACATTCTAGTTATCACTGCTCTACTCTGGTACACAGAACACTCAACAGTCTTTACAGTAAAAGCTCACATCAGATCTCAAAGTTTTCCAAATAAATTAGAGGATGTCATTTGTACAGCTGCACATTAAACTGTCTAAAAATGTGTGGATGCATTAGGACTTCACCATTTTGTTCACGCTGGGCAGCAAACGTGGCTGCCCCTGATCCTGACCCAAACGGGTCTTCATTGTTACGACGGAAATGGTTTTGTAAACTTTAGTAAAAGTTTGTGGGTTAAGTGTGCAATGTGCAGCTGCAGGCTACCAGCGTGTTGAATAATATAAACGTGGAATGAGGACTCATCGTCGGCCGATACTGAGAAATAACAGACGCAAATCTGGATTAGATACAAGCAAGCAGTGTACAATTGAAATCTACGGCTGCGCCCAGTAGTTGATTAATTGATTAGTCGGTTAACAACAGAATTAATTGGAAACCATTCTAGCTTCTCAAATGGGAAGATGTAATGCTGTCGTTTGTCGAACTTTATAGTAAACGTAATATCTTTGGGTTTTGGACTGTCGGACAAAACGAGGCACTATAAAAAAGGAATAGTTTACCGGAAATTATAAATTGTAAATAGCACTCGCCTTCCTAGACCTTTTTTTTCCCGAATGAATTAAAGAGAGAAAAGCACCCAAAATCCAAAAGCACGTCAATGCAAACAGACTTCGACAGAAGCTGAATGAAAGACAGCAAAACAAGTTATAAAATGCCTGAAAAACATTCAGGACGTTCCAGTGCAGCATTGAGTTTGCACTGATCTGCCTTCATTTTTTGGATGCTCCACTCTGCTCAACGCCAATTGATAGTAAACATTTTCTGGGACCATAGAGAGCCTAGGGAGGTGATTACATTATACCATTTGTATTGTTTTTGGCACAACTATTCCTTTAAGACATCACCGTGGACTTTTTCACTATTTTCTGACATATTATAGACCAAACAATTAACTGATTAACCCGAGAAATAATTGTCAGATTAATATATATCACCATCTCCTACATGTTCTTGTTAGGATGTGTATACACGAGTAAAATGTCCTCAAAGTGTACCATAAACAGGCTCAAACGCAGTAAACAGGGTTTGTTTCCTGGAACGCCTTTTGTGTAATTGTCCTTTGTTATTATTCTGCTAGTATGTGTGAGAACTCTTTTATATCATTCATCAGGGAAAAAAAATGAATTGAATAAGCAGACCAAATGTTAGCATCTAAAGAACATAGCAATTGATGTGAGTACAGTATGTGTGTGTTTTCTAAGCCAGTCCATGACCCACCCTGCAGCGCTTTGAACCCTTGTAAGGGGACTCTGGTGGATCCTGTGACGAACTGCAAGAGGCGTCCTCTCCTCTCTTCACTGAAGGCCTCCACTGCCTGCCAGAACCACCGCACCACGTTGCTTTCACTTGTGCAGTGCTTGAGGCGGGTGTTAGTCTTCCAGTCTGCGAGATCTATCTTCCCCAGTCCACCGATGATCAACTGAAGGAGGATTGAGGAGTGGGGCGGAGGGGTGAGGGTGAAGAGGCAAAGCATTATATTAATAAGAAGCAAAGGTAGCATGGCAAACCAATGATTTAAGACTTCAAAAAGACAAATAAGAAGAACGGGACGCCGCATGTACCTCAAGTTCTTTATGGTCGAAAGGTTTGAGGAGGTGCTGGGGGATGAGCTCACTGAATCCTTTCTGCAGTGCCAGAAACTGAGCTTCAATTCCTCGCATAAACCTCCAGTTCACATAAAGTCTGAAAGAAACAAACGCACATCGTGCAGGCCCAATAAGTACACTGTAATAAACTCTCTAAAGTATCGTGCACAACAGCCCTTTCTGCTGACAAGACAGTATATTGTTTACACTTTATGTCAAGGGCATAGTTTGTGTAACATTAAAAAAGGTGGCGCATAACAGTCTCACTCTTATTACCTTACGTATTCCTTTTTGTTGTCCTCAGTGACGGGGATATTGCGGCCATTAGGTTTGAGTTCATGTTGTAAGAACTTCCCGAAGGCATTGTGCTCCACGCAGAATGTGTGGTCGAGGACTGAAGTGATGTCGTTCTCTCTGCACAAAGAGCATAACAACAAGTTAACAATGAAATGCAAAATCTATTCATATCCACAAAAGGTGACAGAACATGAAGTAAGAAATTGTTCATGATGAAATGCGCTCTGCTGTCAGATTGACTTGATTTGTATGCAGGTGCATTTGCTCACAATATCCAGACGAGACTCTTGTGCAACTCCGGGTCGGTGGTCTCCAGGTCGTTGAGCTGGATGGGTTTGCCTAGCAGCTGTTTGTAGAAGGGCAGCGTGAAGCTCCCGTTGATGTAGTGGCCGTGAAAAACTGCCAGGCCCATAACACGGCCAACAAAGTGGAAATATGACAGGTGGTCCTGAAAGAAAGTAACGCAGACAGAGAGACGTACAGGGACAGACACGTAAGGGTCAGAGAGAATCTCCTTAATCTGCTCGACCGTCAAGAGTTTAATGTGTGTGTGTGTGTGTGTGTGTGTGTGTGTGTGTGTGTGTGTGTGTGTGTGTGTGTGTGTGTGTGTACTCACAGGATTGATGGAGGAGTCGGGGTTGATCTGTAGTGTGTAGATATTGTCTGTGGAGTACTGGAACAGGCCGTAATAGGGGTTCAACATTTCATGACACAGCAGGTACAGCCACTCCCTACAGACAACCAGCGCATTGTTAACAAATGTTCAAAACTCACTGAGAAACTTTGCAACAGATTTCATAAATCATTAAACAATGAGAAAACTGAAGGAAAAAAAAAAACGTACAACTTATATGATGTAGTATGCGTGTCTCATAGCAGTTTTAATGAATAGATGTAGAAGTATTAAAGGGATAGTGCGGGTTTTTTGAAGTGGGGTTGTATGATGAACTTATCCATAGTCAGTGTATTACCTACAGTAGATAATACGGTCTGCAAGCCCCGAGTTTGGCGAAACGGACAGGGCTACTGGCATGGAAGCTACCAGACTCAATTGAGAAAAAACAGTAATTTAACCTCGCAGAACACGGGAGTTGCTGGTCTACCTCTGCCTCGATCAGTTAGTTTGTTTGTGTTATTGTACGACTTTGGTGACAAAGGTTTCACAACACAAACAAACTAAACGATCAGCAGCGGTAGACCAGCAACTCCCGTGTTCTGCGAGGTTAAATGACTGTTTTTGTAAAAGGAGTCTTGTGGCTTTGAAGAGAGCATATAGTCCACGTCAGAGAGCGCTGTCTGACATGTGAAGCTGTGAAATTATTCTAAATATAGCGGACACTTAAATTGCTGTTTCTTTAGGTGGCTAAAACATTTAGCTGCTGCCCCTGTCCACAGCAGTACATTGCTGAGCTTCCGTGCCGGTACTCCTGTCTGCTTGTTTTTTTACAAACTGGGGGCGTGCCGCCCGTCATCTACTGTAGGTACACTGACTATGGATAAGTACCTCATAAAACCCCCCTTCAAAAAAAATCTGAATCATTCCTTTAACCCAGAAATACCACAAAAAGTTGTTTTATGCCCAATCCCCTGTGGAGGCTCTGGAGCAGCAGTTAACCAACTACAGCCTGCACCAGGTAAGTTCCCTAACTTTATGTAAAAGGAAAGAAATGTACTACAATGTAAGACAAGTGCAGAGTGGGGAGAATAGGCTGTTGGAATGTCGTATTCTTTAAGAAGCTGGAAATGAAGTGGGAAATTCATATAGTAGAGTATGATGTAATGTATTTCACTTTAAAAACATCTTTTCCTTTAGTTTTGAATTACTTGATTTTCATATAGTGCTTTCAACTGTATCATAATTCTGATTTGTTTAGCTATAAAAACAAAAACGACTGTATACCACTTGAACTCAACTTAGCAGGGAGATAAAAGATGAACTCATGGCATGTGACTTATGAAAGAAGCAAATTGTAATGTTTGGACAAGTTTGCAGACATTAAATGAAAAGCCTACAAGAAACACAGAAGTGCTCAGAGATGTGAACAGAAGATTACCTGGCCACCCCACCATAGTCCAGGCCCTCCTCTCCCCTGAACTTCACCATCAGACGTTTCTTCAGGTCTTTGGGCCTCATCTTCATTATTTGCCGATATGACTCCTATACGCACGCACACGCACACACACACACACACACACACACACACCATTAATACATAACCGCGCACAAAAGAAACAATTAGTGACCCACAACACAGCTCTTTAGATCATTGATGTTCTGTTAAACAGTTTTTTAATGTGCACCATCAGTGCTGCTTTTGTTCTCCAGAGAACGAATAGGTTGTTGTGACAGCTGTACGAGTCTGGAGGAGAGTGGATGTGTCTGTATGAATGTAAACTTTCACAGGAGCTACCCACTCTTTCCACACTGTTTTTATAGCTCTACATAATTGTTTGGTTGTGTGCTGTTCATGGGAGAGAAACGTTGCACCCACCTCAAAGATCTCCTCTCTGGACACCTCTATGCGACAGTGTCCTGCTTGAGGCTGCTGCAAGGACAGCTCGTGGCGGAGCAGCTTCAATTTATGGACCAAGTCTCTCTCGTAGCGTGCCGCCACGTCTCCATCTCCACCTCCTCCTCCTATGCCCACTCCGACAACTCCCCCTTCCTCACCCCCCACGTCCATCTGGGGGGCTTGTGAGGATTCCTTCGCTTGGGATTGCTGGCTGGAGGTGGGAAGATGTAGAGGAGGACAGGGAAGAGACAACATGACAGACGGTCAGATGAAGAGTTGACAGAAAGAAAAAAAAAAGAGCAGAATGGATTACACGCCGTGCATGTGCAGAGCAGCTAAATCTATAAGCCCACATTTCTGTATACACACGAGTCAGCGTTATTAACAGGGCTGATGACTGTTAGTAGGTCATGTTCAGAACCAGTCTGACTTCAGCCGTGAGAGATTAACCACAGATTAGTTTTATTTGGTATGTGTCATGATCTTGCAGGTGTAGCTTGATCTTGCCATGAGGGATCATGAAAGTATTTCAAATGCGTGTGGATGCGTGTACCTGATAATGGTGTGTAGGCGCGGGTCTGTGAACTGTGTTGTTCGGTTGTTGTGGTCCACAAAGTAGATCCGGCCCGACACGGTGCTCCGGACCTCCCAGCCCACCGGAAGCGGCCCGAGCTCCTCACAGCTCACACTGGCCAGGTCCCTGCACCAGAGACAAGTAACCCGACTTCAGCAAGCAGCATAAATCCACTGCACCCACAATTCAACTTGGTGAGACTACAGCCTTCTACCAGACTACTAACTATTCTGACCCTGCATACTGTTCTTAACCCCTCATACTGAACTAAACCCAGGCGCCAGGGGCCGAAGAAAATGACCTGGTGATTTCCCCCTAATCTGTTGGTGCAATTAGTGCAGAACAAAATAACAGAGCTGCTGCACACTTTGTGAAAATAAATGTACCGCTTTAGAAGACTTCTACAGAGAAACCATCTTTCCACAGAAGAACTAATGCATATTAAGACTTATGTTTGAAATCAACTTGACAATATTAATAGGTATATTTCTGTCTCTCCATTCATATGTAAAATCTCATTTTTTGTTGCACTCAAATGAGATAAAAAAAACTATTTTAAGTTAATATTTTAAATACAATTAGCTTATTATTCAGAAATAACTAATTTAGCCTCGCTATGGAGCATTATTTAGTCTCCCTCCCGACAAGCTAGCCTTTTGAGTTCCATATGATACCTGCAACTTCAGCCCGCTACAGCCTCTGAAAGACTGTAATGTCGGCCGGGATCGCCGGGTCACAAAAGGTAAAGGTGAAATTCAGATTCTCGAAGCCTTTATCGTCACATTTGAATTGTTACTATAAAATATACAATTGCAAAAGATTTAGTTTACAGAATTTCTTTATACCCACAGCAATCAATGCATGTTCTCACTTAGTTTATTTGACCAGCTGTTCATATTAACTTTGATTGTATGTTTTTATCATGATTCTTAGTTAGCTTTGTTCCCCTCCGCGTCTGGTGTGAGAAACAACAAACAAATGTGACGGTGGGATCGTTTCATTTAGAATATTAAAAGATTTTTAGTTTATATTTTAAATTTCAAGACTTTGTACAAAGCCTAAGTAGGAGCCTGTTTTTATACAAAATACCTAAATATATATTTCTAAATGGAGAGAAATACGTTAAATTACATATAATTACAAAGATGCACTTTATTTGCTGTATAATCCGCTATATAACCCATGTGTGGTTATATTCTTCTCCACTTCCTCCTCCTCTGCTGCTGCAATGACTTAAATCGTCAGTGGGGTTTATTCGAGGCTCATGTCATTTCAGGTTATGCGTGGACTAGACACGAGTGAAGTGGGGTGTAAACGTACCGTGGTATCCGAGGGTCGTGCCAGGTGCTAACACCCGTCTGCGTGTGAAGAAAGTACACCTGGCCCTGCACTGTTGTTCGTTGTTCTGTTTTAAAAAGAAGAACGAGTAAGAAAGGATGTTGCATGACTTTATAAATACAACATGAGAATATGGTTAAATATCAACAGTAATGTTTGACTGACCGTATCCCTCTGGCAGGTCAGGCGGTTGGTGCCCATGAGGTCTGTTCTGAGGGGTGTGGCCGTGGCCTCTCGAGTCCTGCCCTCTGATTCGCTGCGTCTGAAGACGGCCCTCTTGACTGGGTGAGTCAAGCCGACAGTTCCCGCCCCCCGCCGCACCAGTGGGGTCGGAGTAGGGAAGAGGCTCTTCACTGAAGCATCCCTCAAACACAGGCCTGCACACACGAACGACACTGATGTCATATTCTCTGTTTTCCTAAAGCACATGATAAGTCACCTGCTTTTAGTTTTTAATTTGAGTTACACTTTGAGATTGGGAAAGGAACAAAAAAATGGTAACTATGACTAAAGTGATCTTGTGACACAACAAGCACCCAAAATACGTCTCGGTCCAACTTCGCATGGGATCCCAACACGATGAAGAAGAGTCTCGGTATTGGCATAAGACTGAAATTAATCCGTTTACACAATGTTCACAAATAAAACCTGAACCTGAATAAATAAATGCAAGTGCTTCCATACAGAACATGGGGGGGGGGGGGTCACTGAATGGTTTCATGACTATGAACTTTTGAGCTAAATGTGGGAATAGCTTCAGGAAGACAGCGTTCAACCCCTCATGAAAAAGTATTTAGAGTCTTGCTACATTTTAAAGAATTTCAATGTTTTTTTCATTGCTTGAAAAGTAATTCTGTCTGTTTCTTTATTAGGTGTTAGGGTTAGGGTTCACACCTAGACCAGTTGTTTTGATATCTGGAGCGTTTCAGCGCCAGGTTCAGTTCGTTTGTGCATATGTGAACACAGCAATGACACTCTGATGTGGTGCAAAACAAGCGTGCTGAGATCGCCTAGAGAGGGAGGTTTCGACTTGCTTCCACTCGAACTCTGGAGCACTTTGTTTGCAGTCGGAGCGTTATCGACCCATCAATCCAAAACAACTACCTTTATAAATCCTCCTGGTAATGGTATTTGTTTACAACTTTTAGACCGCTTTTGAATTTTGCCATGTGAACACAAGGGGAAAATGCAATAATTGTATAACTAAAGTGCCCGAATTGAAAACAAAGCAAATGAACTGCAGGTCTGAAAACGACCTAAAAGCCCCCACTGTGACAAACAAGACGGTGGCTTTTCAACACTTTTCTCGAAAACTTACAACTGAGAAAGTGACACAGAATAATCTATGGAACATCATTTTACATTCAACTATGCGACAACAAGTCAGTTTGTGTCCGTGTGTGACAGTCTCTTAGTGTTATTATGTGGCTCTGGCAGCGCACTCACCCGTCATTTTCCAACAGTCCTCTGCAATCCACCACAGGGCCTCCGCTGCCGATGCGGTCTCGCGTCTGTAAACTCACTGAAAACAAGCAGGTGGTTAGGGTCAGAGAGATGACAGTGATACAGAGCGGGAGGGCAGAATATGCACGTAGTCAAACAAAAGTTACACAGGGCGAGAGGCGACGGGGTCATTTGTACAGATGATGTATCCGTGTGTCCAGCTCTTACCTACTATCTGCCCCCGCACTGCGTCACTGTCCGAGGGATTCAGTTTACATAGATCTAGACGCTGGTCTGGAAGAAGAGGAGAAAGGAAACGTAAACCGAGAGCTTTTCCTGTTTAATTAACATCTGTGATTTGCATTTATGTGCATTTAAAAAGAAAAGAAAGACTTACATCCTGTGTCTTTTAGCCTGCTGATGGCGTTGGAAAGCAGTCGTATGCAGCCCAGGAAGCCCGCCCCCTGTCGTTTATGGATCTTTTTGTGGTTCCATATGCTGATCGTGATAGAGTCTGTCTTTCCAATGTAGCTAAAAAACAGATTTCTCAAGTGTCTACTCCGTGTCTATCAACAGTCTAGTATCAGTGTGAATGTCTTCTGTCTAGAAATCTGAACAATCTAAAGTTGTGTCACCCAACTATTAGATGAATATAAAAAAAACTTGTAGGAAGTATCATATAGCTCAAATATAACGTGTCCCTTATTCTAAGACAAGCCCTCATTTTAGCACCCCACGTTTGTTCTTATGTGGCAGGGGACACAACCATTTGAAGATAAAATAACCACATTTTTATATAGTTTGTTACATTGTGACGAGACAAAACACTCAAAAAGTAAATGTGTAATAGTTGCGAGTGTGGTGCAGGAGACTCACAGGTCGTAGTGCTGATTCCATTTGGGGTCCAGTGTGCTCTTGACTGTGTCTGTGGAGTGGCATTGACCTGATCCGTCCACCACAACCTTGGCAAATGGATCTGGTAGGCCTGCACGCACACACAGCTCAAATTAATAGTTTGCACCCCCCACGATCAATCAGAAAGAATATCTATAGTTGGCTTAAGTGCTGCAGATAACATATCTCCAAACAAAGTTAAGCTTTCTATTACTGCAGTCATTTAGCAATTGTTTCTTCTTATCTGTACCTTTGCTGAGACTGGCCTGCAGTCTGAAAAGCTCTAACCCAATAACAGCATATTGTATTTGGTTGGTGGTGCATAATGTAATCATAGAGGTGAAACTGGTGGAAAGAAAAGACCCCTGAGGATAAGGTGGAAATGCATATGATGCGACTGAGTGACACCAACGCTAATTTGTTTACAATGCTGGTTTTGATGGCACACACAGACCCTTATTGAAACACTCATCTCATTACGTATACCAGTCGTCATAACGTAAACTTCATTCCCATGAAAATGAGCACGATGTAGATACTTACGAAAGAAGTCTTTCTTTGCGAGGTTCTTGGCACATAATACTGCGAAAGAGAAAATCATTATGAACAAAATGCCGCTCGCACAAACATGTAAATGATCTCTCAGTGTGTAGGCTGGTATAGAGCTATGCTGGTGCACATAAAAAACTGTGCGGAGGAAGAATGCTGCTTAGGATAATATATGAATGCCAGAGGATGGTAATGAGCGAGAGAACTTATGTGACGTGCAAGACAAGAATGAGCAGTAAAGTATAGGCTAGTGCAGGGGTCGGCAACCCGCGGCTCCGGAGCCGCATGCGGCTCTTTCATCCCTCTGATGCGGCTCCCTGTGGCTTTTGAAAATAATTAATGAGTATTTAATTAAAATGCATTTTATTTTAGTTTGTTCGTTTTTAAAATGTAATTCTCAATTTGAAGATTATGGTGATCTTGTAACATCTAAATAAAACGTGTTAAAAAATGTTATGTCGCTGTTACGCTGTTACTATGCGTCACAACCGCCAATGTGCGACACCCGCCAGCGCGCGATTTCTTGAACTTTTGGAATCCCAGGTAGGACAACTATGGAGAATTCTAAGAAGAGAAAAGTGTCTGAAGAAAACAGAACGTTCAATGGTACGTGGACAGATTCATTTGCTTTCACTGCTGACGAGACTGGTTTACCAGTATGCTTAATATGTAATGAGAAACTAGGAAACAACAAAAAGTTAAATGTCGCAAGACATTTCCAGAATAAACACGCAGCCTTTGCTCAAAAATATCCGGATGGAGATGAGAGAAAAAAAGCCGTTTCGGAACTGATGCGGAAGGTTGATCTGAGTAAAAATCACTTCAAGAAGTGGATGAAGTCTGCAAATTCAAGTACATATGCGAGTTTTGTAGCCGCTCAGGAAATAGTCAGGCACGGGAAGCCTGTTCACAGATGGAGAATATATAATAATACGACTGCATTGGCAGGTGTGAGTCAACCTGATCTTGAGATGGAACTGGCCGACATAGCCGACAAAGACATATGGGTGTCCAAGTTTAAACGCTTGACAGCAGACCTTGAAGATGTTGCCCGTCAGAAGGCCGTTCTTGCTCAGAATCACAAATGGCGTGATATTGAAAACCTGCCCAAAACGGACCAACTTATGTTCGAAACTTGGAATGCTATCCCCGTCGTTTATGTGAACATGAAAAAGTATGCAGTCCTGTCGATCTTTGGATCCACATATGTATGTGAGCAGGTGTTCTCCAACGTGAACTTTATTAAAAGCAAACATCGCGCACGCCTCACAGATGACAGCTTACGATCCTGTGTGAAGATGAAGGTGACGGCATACAGCCCTGATGTGCAGACGCTGTGCGCTGAGGTTCAGGAGCAGAAATCACATTAACCAAGTATGATAAATATTTTAATTGCCTATTATTTTGCACATATTCATATTTTTTCATTGTTCAGTGAAATAGTCCTTTTATTTTTCAGGTTGACAGCTGACTGTACGCGCCAGTAAAAGGATGACGGCACACAGAGAGAGGACGGCATTTTTGGTTTGCTGACGGTGGATAATTTAAGTTCAGCGTTTTTTTCTCACAAATACAAGAAGGACTCAAATAGACATTGAGTATTTTACTTGAAAGTAACCTTCAACCCAACGTCAACGTCTTTTTTTCGGAGCTCAAAATGTTTTGTTGCATGCAGAAATGTAATTTTGTTTTCTCTGCAGTCGTTCATTGATTTCATAAATGCAACACATTATAGTTTGTTTATACATAGCATAAAGGCAAAAAAAACGTTATATGCAGTGTTATTTCATTTTAAATGTCAAAAGGGTTTTGTGGCTCCCAGTGTTTTCTTTACTGTGGGAAACGGGTCCAAATGGCTCTTTGAGTGGTAAAGGTTGCCGACCCCTGGGCTAGTGTCAGGATCGCTGCACAACACAAACTCACACACACCCACCCACAGGCCGCCCACAGTGAGAGTGGCAGGGTGCCTTCTCTGCCACATCATCTTTGTGGATCCAGAGAGCAAAGCTCATACTGACCCTAACCTTCGAGAATTTGTAAGTGTGTGATAAGTCTTTAGTTTATTGTGTGTGTGCAATGTCTTGTTATTGGAGCTGGCGTATTTCATTCTAGGTCAGCTCAGTGAGATCTGCCGTAAAGCTTTAAAAAACACAGCTGAAACACAAAAAACTAATTCTTAAAAAAAAAACATGTCCAGTCAGTCACAAGTACCGGGCTTGATTATAGGCCAGTGTGGGCATTGAACAAAAACAAGCTGCATGTTTGCATCAAGGCTGATGTAATGCACTCAAAAAGGTGACTGCAACGTGAATAATATTTACACTGCATGTGTAAATGTCCAGCTTTAAATATCAGCTTTTAAGCCCATTGTTGGGAACATTATGTGGTCAGAGATTGTACATAAACATGTACATGAATTAGCTCTGGGTGTAAGAAAGGAACAGAAACTATTTGGGAAGAACGTGATTTCTTGATCAGCATCTTAAACCCATATTTCACGAGGATTACCGATAAAGACCGATTTACACTTTGAATAAAGTAGATGGTTCATTCTTTACACGAAATATTTCCATTTATAGTTTTGCTTTATAAGATATCAAAATATTAAACTATGCAATACAGTTTTGGTGTTTATGTATAGGTGACAGAGGTAGTATCATGGCTGGAGAAGAAGTCAGACTGTGTGCCTGCCTGCAACACATTATGCACCACAGCTATCTTCTAGGAAACCTTTATTCCATAGAAAGATGATTGACAGCAAAACTTGGTGATTAGTTTCAATGTATAAGCAGAACACATTTCTGGAGCAGCATCATCATAATGTTTCCTCGTTAATGTTCGGCTCATTATAAGGCTGATAAGTACCGGTAAGCAGAATTTTATTGATATCACAATATGGACTAGTGCAATATCCACTTCGCAGGAAGGTGCAGTGTTGACGCAAAAATTCCACACAATGATCATATTAATATATTTTTCAATGAAAATTAGAATAACGATGCAAAAATTATCATTCCCTTAAATGTTGTGAATAATATCATAATTGCAATATCAGTCAAAAATGTAGATATGAGGTACACCGGGGCGTCACCAACACTTGCATTGTGGTGCTAAAATACCATTTGGATTCCTCCTTTAAGGCATGTACCTCTCACCAGGTACCTCTCAAGATTGACTGGCAGGTAATGGAGAACATTTGTCGTGTTTGGTGGCCTGAAACTAGTGGGAGAATGTGACCGAACATTTTTAAAGAAATACCTTTGACCCCATTTCTCCGGTCTTTCAAGATATAAAAAAACATAATGGGAGCCCATCTGAGCAATGAGGTGAAATGTGTAACTATATCATGTCAATCATCTTTATTCAGTCAGACGGGTGGAAGCGGGCTTGGAGGTGGAGACTGTCATCTCCTAAATTAGTTCAAATGTCTGCAGGCTCTGTTTCCTCCTGTGCATCTCTACCAGCGCTTTAAACTAAGTTTCATGCATGACAATTGGAGCTGAAACAACTAGTTGACTAATCAGTTATTCTATTTTGATAATCAATTATGATTTAGTTATTTTCTTAGGTTAAAATGCCAATGGGTTCCTGTGTGAGGGTTAGTTGCTTTTCTGTGTTTTAATCATTCTAAATTAAAAAGATTGTTTTTATTATTTATTTATTTTTGACAAAAGAGATTAATCAAGAAAGTAATATGCTGATTAATAAATAGGGCTGGGTATCTATGTCAGGTATTGATGTTTGTTTGCATTAAATCCTTTTTGTACCCAGATCTAGAAAAACACAATTACTTTTGTATGGTTTTGATCGCAGCCAATCACAACAAGCGTTCTTTAATTTAATGCGACGTGTGACTGCTGCAGCAGCTACAACCCGTACAGTCAGTGGTGTGCTGAAGTCAAGTGTGGTATAAATAAATATTTTAACAATAAGAACACTTTCAAAGTCTTTTTTTGTAAAAAATCATTTGTATTGTGAAGAGTTGTGGTGGCATTCTGCCAAACTGAATGCTTCCATAATGGGTATCAAATGAAGGAAAAAGGGGAAAAAAGGTATCAAATTAAGTACTCACTTGGTATCGGAATCATTTTAAGGATACTAGTATTGCTATCGTAATTTTTTAAGCAAAACACAGCCCTAATGAACCAATAATTAAAATAATTGTTAATTGAAATGCTAATTAAAATCTATGCTCATTGAACAATGGTGGGGCTGTATTGACAAAATTGAACGGATTAAGATCGTTAGGGTTGTCTTGGCTCAGACACACAGAGGCATCTAATGATCTATTCAAAATGGTCCTCCTAACTGATTTGCTACACCACCTGAACTGTTATAATAGCTTTGGAGCCCAATTAAATCTTGCATGATCTGGGTTTGGCCCAGACAGCCATCTAGGAAGTTAGTCAGCCAGCCAGTGGTTTAGGATGTGGTGACTGTGTGGTGGCGTAGATGTGCCTGGCTTGGCGTTCGTTTATTTCCTGTGATTAACCCGTGGAGAATGGCTGCAGGATATCCTTCTCTCTTCCTCATCGAACCCCTTCCATTCCTCCTCCTCCTCCTCCTCCTGACTCACACATTCCACAGTCAGACCTCATCTTTTCTACACAGACACAATGAAAGAAAACACAGCTGGAGTGGGAGAGAATCAAATTTCTAATTTGCCCCTTCTTCTTTCAGACAAGCAGTAGAGGAAGACTTTCTCTGTCACTGTCACTGCTTTGCTATCCACCCCTCTCATCCTTCAATCTCTTGCCAGAGACAAAGGAAGGGACACCCCTAATTTCACCCCATCTCTTTTTCCACCTCTTGACCAGCTCTTCTGTGGCACTGAATGTGTGGCAGGCCCTTTCTCAGCGTCTCAGGAAATTCCTCATTCTGTCAAGGTCACGGCTGGTAAAGACACACACTGAGCTACAGCTCAGCTGGTTCTCAATTTCCCCGCTGCCGCTTTCTTTTTTTGGCATTTATGTCCTTTCTTTTTCTTTTCTTTTTTTAACCTGAGTGCTGGAGAGAGAGCTAGCAGGGGAAGAATTCTATTCAATCTGGAGGGAACAAGCAGAAACATTTCAATGGAGATTTAGAAAGAGGGAGCTACCTGTGTCCCACCATGCTGGCAACTCTAAGAATTTGAAGCCACAACATTTTCTTAGCACAATCAACCATCTACCTCAAATATTTTGCAATTTAGCTCAGAGAGCACTTGCTATTCTTCAGGTAATGACAGAAACCATAAAACTGCAGAATCTTAGAAGCTCGTTAAAGCTTCTTAAATCAAAGATAATGGTTGAGTTCTTTGGAAAAGATGCTACGGTGCAATGAGCTATCTGTTCATTGAAATTAATACTTGTGATGTTCACAAATTGAGCCAAAAAAGTATGAATACTAAGATCCTTCAGACTACACAGTACAGCACTCACAGGTTTACAAGTGAAGTACAGTGACCTGTCTGAGATTACAACGATGTCACTTCCTGTGTAACCTTCTCCTCTCAGCAAAACAAAGACGGCGGCCAGCGGGCACGTGAGCAAATATCTCACCTACTTAATAACATGCCCTGCACCGGCATCTAGACACACACACACACGATTACAAACCGGTCTCTTGTGCTCACTGACACACAAATACAAAAATGTAGGTTAAAAATGTACTCACGTATTGATAAATAACCATAAAACAAAATTGTTCTGTATCTCTCTCATCGATGCGCTTGTTTAAGGATTGTTGTCCTATTCCCAGTCTCTCCATTCTCAATTTCTACTTTTACTTCATGTGCTTTAGTGAGTGTATATGTGTGTTTCTGCACACGCTGCCAGCTCAGTAAGTGAGAGGATTAGAAGTGCTTATACTGCTTCCTAAGTAAGCATGATTCCCCCTTTTCCACTCTCGATCTCTATCTTACACTTGAGCTGCTCTTTTGTGTCCTTTCCTTTTTCTATTATTTTTTTCTTTAGTTATTCCTCACTCTCTCA
Source organism: Cottoperca gobio (assembly GCF_900634415.1). NCBI lineage: Eukaryota > Metazoa > Chordata > Actinopteri > Perciformes > Bovichtidae > Cottoperca > Cottoperca gobio. The sequence continues at coordinate 15,785,662 of NC_041362.1, read as the reverse complement.
CTACTCTACCCCCTTTCCAGCTCTATCCCAAGTCACCTGCTTTCCTGACGCTGCCCTGTGATGGCACTTGGGCAAATCAGTCGTTCAATCTGACTTGCAAGGAAACAAAACCTGAGCAGCACATGTTGATACCATGAGCGAATTAACATTATCCTGTTGAATCACTGAGTCTTTCATGCATTAAACGGTATGTTTTTTCACAATAAAGCTCTTTCATTCCCAAACGAAAACACCATTTTTTCTTGCGTCTTCGGTGATTTGAAAATGGCAGGAGGACACATCGCGATTTTAATCAAATTTCGATTAATTGTTCAGCCCTAACAAAAAAAGTTATAAATATTACTTAAAACGAGAAACACCGTATCATATAATAAATAACCAACATTTTGATCAAGCATTTGGATCCCACTTTCAGTACTTGACAGTGTTGAAACTCTGTACTACGGACACAATTTCAAAAAAGTATTTCGGTTTAATACACAGTCCTAAACCAGAAAGTGCCTGGTCTTTGTCTGCGTCCCTGCCACAGACACACAGGCCTTTCTGATGTAGGCCAAACAACCCCTCTCTCTGACAGACTAAACACAGTGCTGGCCAGCCGGGCAGCATTGCCCTCCCATTGGCTCATCACACATTCCTCACCCAATTAGAATTCCATTCATACCTGTGGGGGCGGAGCACAGTCAGGGGCAATAACCTCTGTTTGCATCTAAACTGAAATAATGAGTGACTGGTAACACACATATAAACACACACCCTCCACAGTCTAAAACACCCACACACACTTTCACTACTTTCTTTCAGCTTGGCTCATCTGAAACAACTGACTGATAATGTACTTCTTATTTTAGCACATAACTAATATTGAATTTACTATGCTAGTACTGAAGCTATTATAATACTGATGGATGATAATACAATTACTGTATTTCTTCCAACTAGGGCTGTAGCTAAGGATTATTTTCATTGTCAATTAATCAATCAATTACTTTCTTGTTTGTTTTTTAACTCATGTCTCTTACTGTATGTTATTGGAGTTTTTTCTTAGAGGGCTTGCACTAGACCAGGAAATGTTGCTGCTGTAAGTGTGGATAGCAAAATTAGACACTGTAAGTGTAAATGGCAAGTACAGATAAACTTGACATATAACTGAAATAAGCTAAATAAGGGAAGACATGTCAGATCTGAGCCTATCTTTTGTCAGTAATCCAAAATACTGTCTTGAGATCCAGTTTCAGAAAAAGAGGGACAGAGAAGGAAAATAAACAGACAGCATGTGGCACTTCATCGACACTTACAAAAAAAAAAAAACATCCGTCACAATCATACACTTGATGTGCCCTCCTGCACTGGTGCATACAGACCCAAAGAAGAAAATATTTAGTCTACCGGCAAGCACATTTTGGTGTGTGTTTGCTCAACTTTGAATCAGAAGAAGGACAAGGCGTCTGCCCAGCGGCACAGAGTGGTCATTTCCATTTGAATAGAGGCCCCTGGGTGCCCAGTGGGGTTACATTAGCTACAGTAAAAACCATTGTTCCAGCTGTGTCCGTGTGTGAGAGAGAAAGAAAAAGAGAGACTTCAATGTGCCCTACAGAGAAGTGTCTGACCCTAAAACGAACAAAATATTTGAATAGATTACAGGATGCCCAAAAGAGCAAACGTGTCAAGCTTCTCTGGGTAAAGATAAGTTAAAACGAGACACATGTCTTGCTACAGCTGACACAGCAGCAAAATGCCAATCCATACTCATGGGTAATCTAGGCTAGCATGTCAAATCTACCGAGAGACTGCTTTTCATAGAGGCTGTAGTTCAACATTAGCTTAAATCCTGGGTACAGAGCTCGTCGCATTCAGGTCAAGCGACGGGTTCGGCTGGTCAACCCAAAAAATGGGTGTAGCTAGCAAGCGTTAGCGGTCAACGGTAACTACAATGTTACTATAAGCTAACGCTAGCTGGTTGGGAAACAAGTGTTAGCAATTGGTAAAGTTTCTAAACGTGGCGTTCAGGAGTCGGTATTTAAAATGACCTGTAAGCAACCGACTAGTCGGCTGTCTCATGCTGTGAAACCCACATTGATAGTGAACAGCTTCTTGACTGTCCTCTCGGTAATTTGGTTAGCATCTCAGCTAACAAGCTAGCACTTGTGCTGCTGTGTTTGCCACACAAAAACCGGATGTTTGGGCAAACAGCAGAGCCGAGAGCATCAAAGACACGTCGTAGTGTCTTGTTAGGTTTGCTAATGACAACACTTTACAACAGTGGTTTGTATGTGAAACATTTGAGCTCCAGTTAAAACATGCACCGTAAGCGCTTTCTTTCGGTGTCGTTTTTTTACCTGTCAGTCGGATTTTGATGCTGGACCCGTTCCTCCGAGTCCCAGGATTCGACATCACTCCGGGAAAAACGATCACACAAACTTCCCCTTGGAGTGCCCCAAAAACACCGTTTCGCCACTTAATGGGAACGCGAATAACTTAAGTTTAAAAACATGCGATTTGTTTTTGTTTTCTTCACGGGTAAAAATGTGTTATTTCATCGCAAAGTCCTGCGCTCTTTCGAAATCCAACAACACGGGAGAGCATTTTCGGGCAGGCTCAAGCACGTACTGACGTCATGTCCTTAACGGGTATAACGTTACGGGCTCGCGTCCCGGAAGCGTGGGCGTGCCCGTAAAGATCAGACTCTTAAGTGAGGATTTTAGATCTTCAGTTTTGCTTTTGTTTTAGGTACTGTATTCTACACTAGTAAGAACAAAGATGCCCCTGATTAGGCCTTTTTATTTTGTGCATCCTTTTATGGTTATGCTCTTATTCCCACATCATTTCCAACAATCAATATACTTCAATTGTGTAGGCTATATCATCAATAATCTCACAATTCTTAGTTGCCCACATTAACCCTCCCACATCTCTGATTTCCATTTCTTATTTATATTCAGAGTTTTAGATTTTTTTAACTGCTTCATAATAATAAATACGTAATATTAATAGCATTGTTGCATTATCACGACCAAAATTGAACGAGCAAGTATAGTAGTGATGCTGTTTAGTTGGCAAAGGGAATTCATTTGAAAGCTCAATTAATGTATTCAAGTGTCTGTGGAAACTTCCAACAAACAGACTTTAGAAAATTACAATTATGGTGATAATGAAGATGAGACTAGGACCCAGTAATACAGATATGACTTTAAATGAAGTTCAAGTAAATGCATTACTTATACAAAATTATAGGCTTAACAAACCTTTTGTCAGGATTGTAAAGTATGGTACGACCCCTTAAAAGTTGAGGGAGAGCTGGGTGGGCAGGGATAAGGGCTGGAGGGATTTGGCTCTTTAGCAGCACTGGGGTTAGCTGCACGGCTGCAGTATTAGCTGGTGGAACAATGAACCCTCTCACCAGCCTGTTTACAGGACATAGTAAATCCACATAAGCAGTGAAAAGGCTCGCAGGACACCACACACTTCCAGAGGCTAGACTCTCTCACACACACACACACACACACACACACACACACACACACACACACACACACACACACACACACACACACACACACACACACACACACAGGTGGAAGTAATGATTTTGAGATCTTTCAGTCTTCCTCTTCATAGAAGCATTTTTTGTGTCTAACTCCCACGTGAGGTTGTATCATGTACCATGCATGTGTCAACACGACACAGGTGGTCATAGTATCGGCAGAAACAGACACATACACACACACAAATTTGTTTACCCCTCCGAAACGGTCATGTACAGCTGTTAGTATGATTATGTGTGTGTGTGTGTGTGTGTGTGTGCGCGTGTGTGTGCGTGTGTGTGTGTGTGTGTGTGTGTGTGTGTGTGTGTGTGCACATATGTCTATATGCTGTATGTATGAGTTATTGAAAATGCTGTTGGAACCCCTGAGACCAACTGAGTGTGTTCACAACTACTTAAATAATTCCAATCATAGAGACAAACTTAGTTATACCTCTTGGGACACACACACAAACACACACACACACACATACACGCATACATACACACACACATACACACACACACACACACACACACACACATACACACACACACATACACACGTACACACACACACACACACACACACACACGCACACATACACACACACACACACACATACACACACACATACACATACACACACACACACACACACACACACACACACACACACACACACACACACACACACACACACACACACACAGTAAATGAAGATGAAGTCATTCATTGCGCAGAACAGTTGGGAAATCCCATTGGGTGGCCAAATGTGAGTTCTCGCAAAATGATTTAAATAGAAAAAGAAGAAATTAAAAGGTGCAAAAAGAAAGAAAGAAGATAAATAAGAACAGTCAAAGAGAGTTTATGTATTGTTACATGCTAGAATATTCTCTAGGCCATAATATAGTCTCTATAGAATTTAAATCAACAACAATATTGATTGAGAAAGCTGTGTTTAAAAAAAAAAGATGAAATATATGGAGAGAGTTTTAGGACAAAGTCAAACCATTAACTGTCCTGAGGCTGATTCTATGCGTGTGATTAGCGTCACTTTGGGGAACAGGAGCAACAGCTGCTAGAGTTTTGAGTCGAGATTGAGGCTACATTCTGGATATGATCAACACACAATGCTAAAAGAGTGAAGTTTCCCTGAAAGCGCCACAACAAGCTCTGGTGGACACCAACAAGTAGAGTTTTCTTTTCACTATGTTACTTGGGCAATACTCTTTCAAATTTTGCTTAGAAACCAAATCTATTTTAGCGGTCTCTACTCTATAATGGACTGTTTCAAGATAACATAGGAAACACATTACTCAGCGTATAGATATGAGTTGGTAACAGTAAAGGTGCATTATGTTCAGTCAATGGTTTGAAATTGGTGTGTAGAGCAACAGAATGAAGAGAACTGTAAAAAAGAAGGAAAGAAAAGCAAAGAAAAATGGCCGTATTCGTCTCTGCGTGTCAATGGTTTTATTTTAAGATGTCTTACTCATCTAAATTCCCAATGGGCAAATGCAGAAAAAGTAATTGACAATTAAGAACAGAGGCACGGTAGGATGAAAATTAAGGTGTGGGAGGGCGGAGAGGTGGAGAAGATGGTTTAGGCCCGAGTGATGACTTTTCAGAGAAACCCTAAATAGACAGAAGCAGAGTGAAGAATTCCCAGATCTCGCATTGCCAGGCAGATCGGAGGGATGAGACCTCGTGGTGATGGCTGGTTTAAGAGTTGTGACCATATCAGGAAGGAGAAGGTCTGATATAAAACAGCATGGCCTCAGCTCACACCCGCATATTCCTCCTTAGCGTACCTCCATCTCCTGCATTGGTGAGTATGTGAGTCAAATATTGGATCCTTTTTAACTGATGGCCAATATCCTTCCTCTTACTACCAACACACTCTGCTTTCTCTCCATTGCTCAACCTCTAGGTGAGTGAGTAGTGAGTTGGTTTGCGTTGTTGGCAGTAAAAGCAGCAGCAGCAGCTATGCCTTATAAAGAGGAGTGCAGGGACGATGTGGACCCCATGCTGTTCCTGGTTCCCACTGAGAAGGAGCGCCTGGATGCTATGAATAAACCATACGACATCAAGTGCTCCTGCTGGATCAAAGATGAGAAGGTGGCTGTCATTGCTGGCGAGATTCAGTCTGAAGATGGGGACAAAGTACCACCAAGAACACTGTAAGATAATGTTGATAATGTCGCTGTGATCGTATTCATCACGTGTGATTACCCTTTTTGATCAGACTGTGACTGTGAGGATGGATGATGTTCAGCAGATGAACCCTCCTAAGTTCTACCAAGCCAGCGACATGGCCAACCTCACTTTCCTCAACGAGCCCAGCGTCTTGGAAAACCTGCGCAGCCGCTACGTCAGCATGAGGATCTATGTAAGCCTGTTACATCACAACAATAAGAAACAATTTAGAGCTCTGTCCTCAAGGAAAGTAGAAAACTTTGTTTTGGGCCCAAAAGACATTGCAACTATGTTATTATGGTAACCAAAAGATAAGTGGCGCAAGTTCAGCACCAACTTTACACATAAGTATCACTTTATTTGTCATGTATTACTCAGCCTGCGACAACAGTTGCATTATCTTCTGTGGCTCTGGACACCCATGTCTCCTTCAAATTATATTCCTATACAACGAAATTGCATTCTCAATGATGTTTCTCCCGTACTGTTAAGAATGTGGTTCACGCTGTGAATTGAAACAAGACTACTTGGTTAGGTTTAGTAAAAGATCATGGTTTGGGTTCAAATTGTGGGCTCTTCCCTTAATAGAACCAGACTTTTCTATTTTAAAGCATATATGAAAGGTAAGAAAGATATACAAGAGGAAAGGAAAGGAAAGCTCATAAAAGTGCCTTTAACCCAGATCTGTTTTCACATTACTGAGTTTGTTGATCATTTTATTCTGCTGCGTCCTTCAAAGCTTTATATTCTCACTTTCCACTTCTATACCTACTCTGGCCTCTTGTGCGTGACGATCAATCCATACAAATGGCTGCCCATCTATGGCGCTAAAGTGGCTCAGGTATACAAGGGGAAGAAACGCAACGAAGTTCCTCCTCACCTCTTCGCCATCTCTGACAACGCCTACCACGACATGCTGATGGGTGAGGAGAGGGCGACCCCGGGGTCAGCAGTAAAGGGAAGGAAGACGTAATCAGTCATAGTTCACTGATGGGTGAGGGGAGGGAGGTAAAGTTGGCAAATGGGAGAAGTAACATGCAAGTGATATGTGATGATTTGGGATAACAAAACCCTTGAGATGAGTTGCTTCAAAGTCATTACACTGTTCTTTATGTGGAAAAAGGGAGTGGGGCAGTTGCTGTGTAATCAGTGTGCCGTGTGATGATTTGTTCAGGGAGCAGAAAAATATTTGTAGCCATTATATGGCATCAGGGGAGAGCTGACAGCTGTCTGTGTCGTTGATACTGCTGACAGAGAACATCAGCAGTCCACTGATCTGCTCAGAGGGAAATCAGCAGTAATTATCCTCATCTCTCTCACACTCTCTCTGTTTCTCTCCTGTCCTCTTTATGTCCCGTCATCGCAGAGCATGAGAACCAGTCTATGCTGATCATGTAAGGACAACATTTATTTTTCTTTGCACGTGAAAGTTCCTTACAAATATAAGGTGTAGACTGCATGTCTCACTATTATTAACTACTTATTTGTTTCTCTCTTCCAGTGGAGAATCTGGTGCTGGCAAGACTGAAAACACCAAGAAGGTCATCCAGTACTTCGCCAATGTTGGCGCGGCTGGGAGCAAAGCCTCTGACTCCAAGGCAAATTTGTGTTTGTGTATGCATAGACAGGATTTGTTGTTTTTCTTCTTTGACAACATCATGAAAATTCATCTTCTTTTCTCTTCTCTCAGGGCTCTCTGGAGGACCAGATCATTCAGGCTAATCCAGTGCTGGCAGCATTTAGCAACGCCAAGACCATCAGGAACAACAACTCCTCACGCTTTGTATGGACACATATACAAAGATCATTGTCAGATCATTTATTTCAAATTAAATAATTAATTTCCATGTGATGACAACAGTACAATCAGTAAATATGTGAGAATAATAGTTACGTGTTATTTTAGGGGAAGTTCATCCACTTTGGGCCGACTGCTAAGCTGGCTGGTGCCGACATTGAGAGCTGTGAGGGAATTTGATTGATTTGTTCTTTCATTGCGTTGCCAAACTACCAAGGTTTGGTTTTTAAATGTTATTTTTTAATGAAAAAAAGATGTTATCTTGTAGGAAAAACATTAGCTGTAACATGAATATAATTAGCATCCTTAAAAACTGTTTATTTTCTTCAGATCTGCTAGAGAAATCAAGAGTGATTTCCCAGCAGGCTACAGAGAGAGGATACCACATCTTCTACCAACTCCTGTCTGGAAGGAAGCCAGAACACATAGGTGAGACAGATGAAGCTGCAATGTCACTAATTCATATGAAATCAAAGTGAATGTAAGCAGAAATGACAAACTAGAGACTCACTTTTCACTGCTGGACACACCTTAAGTGTTGAAAAATGTGCAAGATTGATGAGTCTGATTTGAAGAAATAGAAATGACGATTTAAAAGAAATCTGGACCTACATATTGTGTCAGCTGTAACACCTGGACACCACATGTTTCAATTTACAGTAGCCTATGTGAAAAGTAGCTAACAGTGGTGGATAAATGGTTACAATTGCTAAAAGTGGGCTAATGGATAAACGGTTGAAAAATGTTAGCTTAAAGTAATGTATGAACAGTTACAATAGTTAGCTTAAAGTAATGTATAAACAGTTACAATAGTTAGCTTAAAGTAATGTATGAACAGTTACAATAGTTAGCTTAAAGTAATGTATGAACAGTTACAATAGTTAGCTTAAAGTAATGTATGAACAGTTACAATAGTTAGCTTAAAGTAATGTATGAACAGTTACAATAGTTAGCTTAAAGTAATGTATAAGGGTGATTCTTCAACTACGGACCATTTTGGTCTGGAACGTTTTAGAAAAAATGTAATGTATTTAGAGAAATGTTTCAATATGGTTATATTTCTACATCCTGTGTCAAAGTGATGGAAATTAATGTTGTGGAAATTACGTTTTCACACATTTTAGCATGCTAACTTCTGCTTTAGAGCTAGCATTAAATAAACACAAAATAGACAATACCAAATGTTGTTTTTCTTATTATTTCTAAATGTAAAGGATATATGAGCGATTTGGAAATGACAGCCAATAAACATATTTTCGATTGACCAAATATTTAACTTGATTCTATCTTGTATCACTTCCCTTCATGGAGCTGTCTTTGTGCTGCAGCCATGTGCTCTCCTGTCACATGACTATGGCTGTGATCACCAAGTTTAAAAACTTTTTAAAAAACTCACCAAATTCACATTTTGCATGGTGTGATGGAAATGACAGGGACCCCAAGGGACAGGTGTTCTTTCTATTAAATAAAAGACATAAAATGCTAATATATCTTACAACACATGATACATTTAATTAAAATGGCCATTTATGTATCATTTGCACATACAATTAATATTAGGTCAATATTAAATTCAAAACTTAGCAGGTTTGAATAGTGATATACAGCAAGAACAACACATAAAAGGTCACTTTTTATGTAATAAAAATAATGACTGGTCTATGATTTAATTTGTGTTTGTTCCTTTTGGTGTTAAGTGAGTGTCACAAAAATAAAAAATAGGAAATGTGTTTTAGTTTTTCTTATTTCTGCCAGGGACATAAAAATGACGATAGTTGAAGAATCACACATAAACAGTTGAAACAGTTAGTATCCAACACTAGTAGTATGCATAGCAGTAGGCCTATGAACTAGTATGAATGAAAACACATTGATTGACATATTGACAGTTCAATTGTGTGAAAAAATATTATAACATATTATCAATAGAGTTAAATAGCATCCAGTTTATAATCAATGTGGTATTAATGAAGGTCTACTTGAGTTCATCTGACAGGTCTGTGGGGGTAGCATATGTCTCACAAATGTTGGGAACCATCAAAATAAACATTCTGTTGGTATTAATTAATAACATCCAGTATTAAACATTGGGACTTGCTTTCGGGGTAACAAATGATTATTATCTTATTATTATGTTTGATACTTTGTCCTTCAGAGGCTCTGATGCTGAAGCCCGACCCCAAACAGTATGTGTGGGTGTGTCAGCGAGTCACTGTGATGGACGATATGGATGATGGCGAGGAACTGCTGCTCACTGATGTGAGTTCATAGTTATTTCTGTGTGAGCGGACTTATTCGTACTGTGCTTTGACTTTGAATCAGTAATAAAGACTGACAAACGTCTTTGCATGACCGATGAGAAATTATTTTAATGAGCCTGCTGATGGTGCTATTGCCTCTCTTTGTGTAACTGTTGTGCAGTACTGATATTCTCTCTGTCTTCTCTCTCTAGTATGTGTGTGTCCATAAAAGGAAGCCTTTGATGTCCTGGGCTTCACTCCTGAGGAGAAGATGAGTGTGTACAAGTTGACTGGAGGCATAATGCACTTCGGCAACATGAAGTTCAAACAGAAAGCCAGAGAGGAGCAAGCTGATGTGGATTCCACTGAAGGTATAAAAAGTCCAGCTGGCTCTCTCTCTCTCTCCAGCCTTTCTCTTGATCTTTTTCTCCTTTTACCGGTCCCTATCTCATTATGTGTATTTCTCTTTGGACCCGCTAACATCTCATTTATCTAAAAGGTTCGGATTCCCGGCCACACCAACACAGCGAGAATGACACCAAGAAACCTATAAAATGATTGACTTTTATTACAACATTACTTTTAAAACACCTCGTTAATAAATAAGTTAAAATAATGTTGAATGTGTCAAGCAATAGTTCAGGTTTAAAATGACCACAAGTCCAGTCCAGTTAATATGGAATAACCACTCCGCACCACTCCCTTGCGCCAGGGAAAGGGCGTGCTTCAGTGGGACTGTCGATAGAGTGCGTTGAAACAGCGAGCGTCGGAGGCCGTTTCACCAAGGCAGCAACTGTCGAGGGGAAACATCCTCCCGTCAGTGAGCGGCGAGGAGCAATAAGGATCCGATCCGGTCTAATCTGAGGGGAGGCAAGGCAGCAACTGTCCTGGGAAACATCCTTCAAGGTCAAATGTCAGGTCAGACCCAGGACCAGTGTGTGTACTCCATTGGTGCTCTGGCAAAGGCCATCTATGACCGCATGTTCAAGTGGATGGTTACCCACATCAAAAAGACCCTGGACACCAAGATGCAGCGGCAGCACTTCATAGGAGTGCTGGACATCGCTGGGTTTGAGATCTTTGAGGTGAGACTTGAATAAAGACGCTGGATGAAATATGATCATGTCTTGTCCGTGACATTATTAGTCCAGTTATCTCATCCTCTCACCCTCCCGTGTTTCCGACTCTGTCTTCATCTCTAGTTCAACAGCTTCGAGCAGCTGTGCATCAATTTCACCAACGAGAAGCTGCAGCAGTTCTTCAACCACCACATGTTTGTGCTGGAGCAGGAAGAGTACAAGAAGGAGGGCATCGACTAGGTCTTCATCGACTTCGGCCTGGACCTGCAAGCCTGCATCGACCTGCTGGAGAGGGTAATTCACACGCTCACACACAGCTCACTTAAGTACAAATTCGACTTGTATTTTACGTGATTATTTTCCTCTAATCCATTACATTTAACAGGAAAATATTGTTCTTCTTACTTCTTACTTCAGATTACAATTTGTCATACTCTTCATGTTCAGTAAAAAAACAATGTTTGTGATAAACTGAAGAATTAAGTGTTTTCTTTATGTGTTGAGAACATTTTCCTACTTCTTAAGCTAAATAAACAAATAAAAACACCTGAGATCATGAAAAGTTGACTTTTTGATGATATTATACAATATGATGCATTTCTATAGATTTAACTACCCGACAATATATTAAGGAGTTAAAATGAGCACAACCATAAACATATACAGCAAGAAAACATACCCATTAATGTAGCTGAAAAATTAATCCAAAAACATAAAATATAGTGAAACACTGAAAGGGAACATTTTACTGCACAATGACTACTTTTACTTTTCATACTTTAAGTAGATTTAGCTGATAATACTTTAATGGAGGTTTGTGAGGTTTGGAGACCTTCAAGGCAAAGGAAGAGGAGCTGAGGGTGGCAGTGGAGAAGGTCAAAGAGCAGGAGGGCAGGATCAAAGATCTGGAGGGGAAGATGGACTCTCTGTCACAGGAGAAGGACGACCTGGCCCTGGCGCTGGCTGCAGTAAGTGCACGTCCGCACACAGTGCTATTGACACCTTGTTATTTTGCCGTGTGATTGGAATTATTGTAGTCTATTAGCAAATATTTATGTGCAGGAAGTAAAACATGAGGTCAAAATACCTCTTCTGTACAGGCTTCTAGCAAGCAGTCAAAGGAAGATTTGTATCACCCGTGTAAAATCCTCTGATTCTCTTTTTCGTTTGATATTCTTTGATGTGAAGGTTCACAGAAATCTCTCGCCCCAGTTTGGGCCTCTTGTGTATTTCCATTACATTCGAGTCACGTCGTTATTCTAAAAAATAAATACAATCTCTGAAAAACCCAAAGGGCCGTTTAACAACACTCACTGCTGTTCTGAAGGTATTGCCAGAATCCTTAAAGCCTCCTCTAACCGTAGATGAACAAATATTCCATCTGCTGCACAATAAAAACGTTTTTTTAAAACCTATTTCTCAAGCTGCGCCATTGTTTCCAAATCCAAAGAAAAAGCAAGAAATGTCGGTGCTCAATTTTCCATGACATGAAACACAATTTCAAAAGTTGCATTATCAGTTATATTTATCTATATTGACGTGACATTGTAGTTATTTATATTTTCATTCGTAAAATGATGTGGTTATATTTTTCTTGTGTCCTTAAAATGCAAACATTTCCCCCATTTTTCATTCATTGCACCTTTATAGTTATAAACACACTACATACACACATAAACATACTTTATCCCCTTGTCTCCCCACAGGAGCGGGACACGCTGGGTGACGCGGAGGAGCGCTGCACCCAGCTGATGCACCAAAAGGTCCAGATGGAGGAGTCAGTGCAGGTCATATGTTATATATAAACCATATCATATTGTGTATTCACCTACTTAATATTTAGCAGTATGGGCATGTATCACATTGTACTAATACAGCAACAAACAAGTATCAGCTGTGATTTCTACAAAATTGAGTGTTGCAGACAATCTAATAGAAGAATAACAGTTTAATACTATAAGCGATGACTGATAATATTACATTATCTTTACATTAATGTTTGAAGCATTCCAGATGATCTTAATAAGAATCTGAAATATGTGTACAATTAGGTATTGGAGAGTTTGGGATGCAAAAACTCAGCTGCGTCTAAAATAACTGTGAATTTAGGATCTACGTCAGCGCCTGGAGCAAGAGGAAGGCAACACATCCTCCCTCCATGGCCAGAGGAGGCAGCTGGAGGGGGAACTGACTGAGCTGAAGAGAGACCTGGAGTCTCTGGAGTCCACACTGGCCAAGACTGAGAAGAAGAAACATGTAGAGGGAATTAAGTATAGCAGCTGTGGAGATGTAATTTTTCCACTTAATATTGTCTGGATTTGGAGATATCTGGATGAAAGGACACAAAGGCAGGAAATACGATGTAAGATTTAGACTTGACAACTGAATTCTGTTCAATGGTGTGTTTAGGGTCTGGACTTCAGGGTGTGAACTCTGAGTCAGCGAGAAGAACATATCGCTCGGCTGCAGAAGGGAAGAAGAAGAGAGCTCTGGAGGAACTGCAACAGGTAGACAAACACACACCTAAACTAACATTTTAAATCACCCTTTTTATGCTTTTTGAGTTTAATATTTGTCTAATTTAATCAGAAAACTCTGGAGGATCTCCAAACAGAAGAAGACAAAGTTCACCATCTGACCAAGACCAACAGCAAGCTCAACTCCCAAGTGAACGAGGTATGTGACCTGAAAAGATCTTTGTCTTTGTGACTTATTGAGTCTCTGTGGAGCAGGAATATGTGCAGATCTGCAGCTGAATAGTCTCATTGTGTGTCTCAGTGTGTGTCTCTGTGTGTGTCTCAGTGTGTGTCTCAGTGTGTGTGTGTGTGTGTGTGTGTGTGTGTGGTTGGAGGACAGCTGGAAGCAGGAGAAGAGAATCAGGGCGGAGCTGGAGAAAGCGAGGAGGAAGGCAAAGGGAGACCTGAAGATGACCATTGAAAACCTGAATAAGATGGAGAACGCTAAGCTCGATAAAGCTTTAAAAGTATCTTGATGTCTGACTTCCTGTGCATTTAACATAAAAAAACAAACTCTTATCACTCGTAATATGTGTGTGTGTGCGTGTGTGTGCGTGTGTGTGTGTGTGTGTGTGTGTGTGTGTGTGTGTGTGTCTCACGGTGTCTTGGTAGTTTCTGATTCCCCTGCTGTGTCTGTTTCTGTGTATTTATCCAGGAGAGACTTTGAGATCAACAACATGAACTCGAAGCTGGAGGACGAACAGGCTCTCAGCTCCATGCTCGGCCGCAAGCTCAAAGAACACCAGGTTTGCGGTTTGAGGCTTTTATTCCATGAAGCACGACACAAGCTGATTTCATTCGCTTCTTCTTCTGTGGTTTAACATGTTGGTCAATGAAGACAACTAGCTAGGAGGTGCTATTAAGCTATTAGGAGCACCACACAAGGAGAAGCATAGACTTGAGCAATCTTTGTAGATGTTGTTCCTGATAATGTTGAGCTGAATTTGTAAATATTTCAAACCGCTCTGGTGGCTCTGGGAAGGACACGTTGGTCTGTCGGTTTATTCATCTCGTGCGTAAGGTCAGGACGTAGGGGGGAAAATAAGGGGTTGACGAAGGAGGATGATAAATGATCTGATTTTAGAGATATTTATTGGTGTTTGCACTTTTCCACTTTTCTCTTAAACTCATTGAAGCAGAGGACATCTTTAAACAGGCTATACAAAATATGACAAAATAGTATTTTACAGTAGGGACTCTGAACAAACCTTGCACAAGTTAACTTAGTATCGTCCTTTTATGTTGTTTTCTTTTATGTGATTAAATGGATACTGTATTTGTGCTCGGCTAGGCATCTCGTCCCCCCAGAGGATTAATGGAAATAAACCTGTGGCTTTATTGTGTAATGTAACCCTCAACAGTTTGGAAGTGTATATGATAAGTGTCTTCAGGTGAAGCAGTATTATGTGTATGTTATGATTGTCGAATACATCTGCACACTTTTGTCATACTTTTCAGGGCCGCATTGAGGAGCTGGAGGAAGAGCTAGAAGCTGAGCGAGCCATGAGAGCCAAGGTAACCTCTTCTGCAGAATTACAATTATGTATTCACATGTTGACGAGTATAAATAAGCAGACAGGGGGAACATTAATTATGTCAGTTAGAGAATAAAGTTGGTTCTCTGTCTGTCCCCTGAAAGGTGGAGAAGCAGAGGGCAGAGCTATCACGAGATCTGGAGGACATCAGTGATAGGCTGGAGGAGGCGGGAGGAGCCACCATTGCCCAGGTGAGTGTGACTGACAGCTGTCAATCACTCAGAGGGAAGTAAAACCTCAGTTTTAATTGCGGTTGGAAAACTTTGACTTCAGTCCTTTTAAACCCTGACACCCTTTAGATTGACCAGAACAGGAAGCGGGAGACAGACCTGCTGAAGCTGAGGCGGGAGCTGGAGGAGGCAGCGCTCCAATCAAAGGCCACGGCGGAGGGGCTGAGGAAGAAGCACTCGGACAACCTGGCAAAGGCCAATGCTCGCTTGGTTTAGATGGAACGCACTTAGACTGAGATCAACACTGCCAAAATCCATCTGACAAGTGAGAACACACACACACACACACACACACACACACACACACACACACACACACACACACACACACACACACACACACACACACTGTTTCTTGGATGTTTTCACATTATTTTCTTTTTGTGTACGACACTGTTGTAGTTGTGTGGTGTGATGAAGTTAATCCAGCCTTGCAATGTAAAGCAACAACCTTTCTCATAAATGTGTGACTTTATACATTTAGAGAATATTCAAGTTTTATCTTTCAAAATTTGTGAGTTTATTCTCGTTAATTTACCACTTTAACCTCAGAGTACATTCAAGTTTATTCTCTGAGAATTTCTGGGGTTTTTCTCAAATATATGACTTTATAATCTATTAAAATATATATATATATATATTCAAGTTTTCTTTACCACTTTAATCTCAGAAATTCTATATATATATATTCGTATTTTTGTGTGTGTGTAGTGGAGAACTATGATCTGAGCAGGGAATTGGAGGACGTGCAGAGTAAACTGACGCAGGTGACCAGGCTGAAGGCTTCCCTCACCTTGCAGATCGACGAGCTCAAGCGACAGGTGGATGAGGAGAACAAGGTAGAAGTTACCACAAACACACACTCACTCGTTTAACCTTTACTTAGAAGGAAGGTGTAATACATTTTACACATTTTCACAGCTGAGAGCTGCACAGTTCAGCCACAGTCTCAGTAGGTGCCTTGCTTATGGCCACATTGGCGTTTTGTGGTGTGAGAGGAGATAATTATTAATTTCTCTGACCTTTAGGCGATTATCTGTCCTCTTTTAGTCCCTGTTAGTTTTAGTCTTTTTGTTGCCTTTAAAACACCTCCTAAGGCCTCACTCCCATTCTGCAGGGTCGTAACACAGCGGTGGTGGGCCTGGCCAAGACCCGGCACGACCTCCCCCTGCTGCAGGAGCAGCTGGAGGAGGAGTCAGAATCCCGCGGGGAGCTGCAGCGCCTCGTGTCCAAGCTCAACGCCGACGTCACCTCCTGGAGGAGCAAGTATGAGACAGACGCCATCCACCGCACTGAAGAGCTGGAGGAGACCAAGTAGGTTAAATAGAGTTTTTTTTTTTTTTTGCAGCAACTAACAAAGTAGAGCCAAAGGTTTGTTATATCAGTCTTAATAAATTAAACATGGTAGTTGTCTCGATAATTTGTAATGTAATCCCACGGTCACCTCTCCCTCTCTTTCCCTCCACCCACTTTCCTCCAGGCGCAAACTTGCAGTGTGTCTCCAGGAGGCTGAGGAGGCAGCGGAGGCGGCCTAAGCCAGAGCTGGCAGCTTGGATAAGGTCAAGCAGAGGCTGCAGGGAGAGGTGGAGGACCTCACCATAGACCTGGAGAGGGTACACACACTCGCACACACGCAACTGGAACTGGACACAAGGAGAGCCGCTCCTACATGATGGATCTCTACAAGTTGAAGACGGCCTACGAGGAGAGCCAGGATCACATAGAGACCGTCCGCAAGGAAAACAAAACCCTCACAGGTAGCTTCTAACTGCTACTGACACTGCAGGAGATCAGAAAGTGTGCAGTCTTGTCGCTCATGTCTTCTTGCTTGACAATGTGCCCTCTCTCCCCACAGAGGAGATTAAAGAGTTGGTTGACCAGCTTGGGGAAGGAGGTCGCAGCGCCTTACCAGCTGCAGAAGGCTAAGAAGAAACTGGAGGTGGAGAAGGAGGAGCTGCAGCTGGCTCTGGAGGAGGCTGAATCTACACTGGAGGTACAAAGAGCCTCTTTTTGAATGTGTGAGTTCTGACTGTAGAACAATTTTAGAAAACAAATTTTGGAGAAAATAATGGCAGGAGGATTTGATGGGGAAACCACACGGGTTCAAACAAGGGATATTTGCCTCTGTCCATAGTTTATAGTTTATTTTCTAGTTGTCAAAATGTGTAAAATGTGTGTGTGTGTGTGTCTGTGTGTGTGTGTGAGATCAGGTGGAGGAAGGTAAGCTGGTAGTGTTCAGCTGGAGCTCGCTCAGGTCAAGGCCGACATCGACCGCAGAATCCATGAGAAGGAGGAGGAGTTTGAAGTCACCAGGTTAGAAAACAGACACAAGAACAAGCATTTGTAAAGAGTGCACACACACACTCACACACGCAGTTGAAGTACACATATATAAGAAATTGATGGTTTATTAATTCTTAGTTATTTATTTTGACTTGTTGCCGCGGTCATTGTCTCTAGTAGACTGGTTAATCCTATAATATCAACTGATTTCAGAACCAAAGTCTGACTATCCTGACGAGAAAACTGGAGGCCGACCTCGCCCGATTGTCCAGTGAGAATGAAGAGCTGATCTCAGAGTTTCGCTCTGCTGATGAGAGCCAAGAAAGCTGTGACTGATGTAAACTGCATGACCACACACACAACCTCCCCCCCCCTAACAAAGTGTCAACATTGGGCACAATTAAATAATGTCACAGTAAAGGCATAATATCATGACTGCTTACTAGGGCCATAGTAGTTAAAACCAGAAATTACGGAGCCAGGTCAGGGGGGTAATATTCAGAGAAAAAAGTTATTTCTGAGACTAAAGTCCCAAATTTAAGAGAATTTATTTTATATTCTCTGAGATTATTAAGTGATTATTATTATAGTGTTAAATTCATGAGAAAAAACTCACAAAGTTACAAGAAAAGTATTTAGCAAGGTTGGATCAAGCTTTCTCGTTCTTTCTCGTAAATTTAAGAGTTTTTGTCTTCTAGTATTACCCCCCTCCATAATTTATTGATTTTTACCTACAATGGCCCTAATACGCCATCGCATAATTTGCATGAAACAGATTTGAATTAATGTTCATGACTGTGTGAGGAGCTTCAGCAGGAGCATGATCGGAGCTCCCACCTGGAGAAGATCAAGAAGAACCAGGAGCAGAACCTCAGACTGAAGCTGGAGGAGGTTGAGCAGCAGGCTCTGAAGGCGGGGAAACGCATCATCCAGAAACTGGAAACCAGGGTGAGACGCTGGGTTCATAGCAGGCAATAGAGTTACCATAAAAGTGACAAAATGTGAACAGGTCAGATACCCGTACAGACACCTTGCCCGAAGCCTTAATCCATATATTGTGTTGATTATTTGCTTAGATCAAGGAGGTGGAGAATGAGCTGGACCAGGAGCAGAAGCATCACATGGAGACAGTGAAAAATCTGCGTAAGGGAGAGCGACGACTCAAAGAGCTGATCTTCCAGACGGAGGAGGATCACAAGACCAATCAGCGTATGCAGGAGCTGGTGGAGAATCTCCAGAACAAGCTCAAGTCCTACAAACGGCAGAAAGAGGACGTTGTGAGTCGGATTGGTGGCGTTCTTTGGTGTTATATCTACATAGTTAGAGGATTTGTTTTTACATTTTGGAAGATTTCCTTAATGGCTTTTTGGCAGAGCGTTAGATGAGAAGATGATACCCCTCATGTCTGTAGCTTAGATGAGGCTACAGTCAGCAGCTAGTTAGCTTAGCTTAGCATAAAGACTGGAAAGAAGTGGAAACATTTAGCCTGGCTTGGTCCAAAAAGCAAACTCTAAAGTTCATAAAGTTACACTTCATATCTTGTTTGTTTAATCTGTACAAAAAAACAATTTGCCGTTTTATGAGCCAGGGGAGCTGCAACTTTCCCGGCTAAGAACTAGCTGATTGCTAACACCTGTGAAGCTAATATAGTTGCGGCAGCATTATATTTAGCCGATAAATATGAGTAGTTGTATCAATCTTCTCATCTAACAAGCATATTTCCCAAAATGCTGAACAATTATTTTAAATCGTGCCACTTTGAATTATACTACTTGGATCCCAATAGAGTAGAATATAAAAAAATATGTCAATATAACATTGAATGTGTAAAGGTACCTGAGATACATTTTAGAGTGTGTATTTTAGAAAAACCTGAGATCAAATAGACTGTTACCACGGGAACAAGAGGACGTTTCTCTGATAAATGTGTATTGGAGAATAACTGGCTCTCATGCTTTCAAAATATGGCTCTGATTGTCAGGACAGACAGACGAGGACCCAGGAGCGCAATTTCGAGATCAAGGTTTTATTGAACACACACACAAGGACCTAATGAGGCACGGCAGTAGTACAGTTCAGGGATATTCTAAACTCGTAGTCGTAAGGCAAGTCGGGGTTACCGGGGCTGGAGAGGCAGGTAGGCAGGCAGGTAGGCAGGCAGGTAGGCAGGCAGGCAGGCAGGCAGGCAGGCAGGCAGGCAGGCAGGCAGGCAGGCAGGCAGGATTCCGATGTAGGCTTGCAGATGATCTGACAAGTGTGGACTGAAAAACAGGGCTTTCTATACAGGGCATGATGAGTAGTAAATGCAGTGCAGCTGGTAAGTTAACGAGGGTGGAGCAGAGACAGGTGGAGGTAATTGAAAACAATTAGTGGTGTTACCAGGCAGGGAGAGGGCTCATGACACTGATAGTTTAAAACATTTACAAGAATGCTGTGATGAATGTGATTTCCCGGCAGTAGGGTCGTTAATTACGACACAGATAGGGAAACTAAGCATGATTTCCAATGTTATTTTATACTATTTTAATTCTGCTATTTTTATAATGGTACTTCAGACTAATTTACATCAACACTGTGATTATTGTACTGTAAAGGCTCTTATTCTGTCTAATCTTGTACTAATTGTTATGTTTTTGCTGTGAAGCACTTTGTATGAAAGGTGCTATACAAATAAACATTATTATTATTATTATTATTATTATTATTATTATTATTATTATTATTATTATTATTATTATTAATATGTCAAAAATAGGACACTTCCTTTTATTTCCTCAAAAGCAGAAATGTTAGAGAGCATGCTGGAGACATTGTGTAAGACATTTTGTAACATAACATAACCTCTCTGTGTCACTGTAGGAGGAGCAGGCCAACAGCAGCCTGTCTAAATACAGGAAGACGATCCATGAGCTGGATGACGCTGAGGAGCGTGCAGAAGTGACAGAGAAGAGCCTAAATAAAATGAGGATGAGGAACCGAGCCTCCACCAACAAGGGCTTCACCTCGGTGGAGATCGTCCAGGTCACTAAGCCTTCCAGTGGAAGACAAGACGGGTAGAGAGGGAAAGAGACACACACATACCGTTAGCACGTAGGCAAATAAACAGAGGAGTATCATCTTTCTGGTCATATCATCTTTGACAGCACAGTATTGTTCAGTCTGTCTTGTCTTTGTGCTCCCACAGAGTGACACACACCAATTCAGCCCTCCAGAGGACACTTGACTGAGGAATAATGAGCTCAGGCTCCTCGGGGAAAGTCTTAATGAAAAGGCCCAGACAGAGCTCCTAAAGTCTTAAATAATTAAAAGAGTCTTTAACATCACAAATAGTCTTAATCAATGTAGTCTTAGGATTGATCACTTCACTTGTACTAGTGGATTTTAGCCTGCACACTAAGTATGTTTTTACTGTTAGCATGCTTTGAATGTATTGTTTGTCTGCAGACTTTGAATGTACACTCGAAAGTGTTTTTTATGTGCAACTGTCAGGTACGGAGCTTCGGTTGTGTCTTTACCTTTGCTCTCATGGTTCTGTAAAGTGCTATATTCTATGTGTGTGTCTCAGTTAGTGTCTCTACACTGGGGGGAGGAGTGGGTGAAGCTGCGTTCTCACGTCAACGATGGAGAGCCCACCTGTGTGTGTGTCGCTCTTGCATGTGTGTTTATAGTGTGTGTGTGTGTGTGTGTGTGTGTACGTGTGTGCTGACAGGTTGTAAAGCGCTTTGAGTGATTGGAAAGATTGGAAAAGCGCTCTAATGCAGTCCATTTACTGATGTATTGAAGGTATTATAACTAGACATTGACACTGAGCCTCTCTACAAGACTGCATTAAAGCTGCTCTGATTAATATTTGTACATTAACAATGGATGAAATGTACGTCTCACAGCTTTATGGAGGTTTTCTTTTTAGCTTCTTTCAGCACCGTTTTGGTTTTTATGGACCGCAACTTTACTCTTTTGCTTCAGACTCTTATTGACCAAGTTTTTAGAAACAAAGCTCTGTTAAAACCACTACATGCTAGCGGCACAGAGCTGTATGGAAGACAAACAAAAGTAGCGATTAGCTGGGTTACGCAGCGAAGCATTTAGCATTCTAAATAGTCAGATATTTTGTCCCAGGAGTTAGTTGAGATAAAAAAACAGCTAAAAGGAGAGTGAATATTGGTTCTAACATTCATCAGGTGTCTTGAAACACAGCTCCAAATGAATGCCAATGTTGCTGTGTCAGCTCTTTGCTAACAATATCAACTTAGGTATTAATATGTTGTGTTTACATCTTGTTGCACTGCCCCCAAATGGCAAAAATCAATTAATATAGGTTTCAATTATTGTAAAACTAAATGTGGAATTAAGTAAAATTACACTTTCTAGTTGTAGTAGCTGCGATGCTAGCTAACATAACTATAAATACTGTTGTATTTGTTCTCTTAAAAGGGAGAGTTTACCCCAAAATGAAAAATACATATTTGTCCTCTTAACTGTAGTTATTCATCAATGTAGATTGTTTTGGTGTGAGTTGCTGATAGTTGGAGATATCATCCGCAGAAACGTCTGCCTCTCAATATAATGGAACTAAGTGGCTCTCGCCTTGTGCTGCTCAAAGCGGCCAATAAAATACATTTGAAAAACTCAACAGTAAAGTCTCTTTACAGACATCATGACCTGGTTACTGAAGATAAACCACAGAGCTTGTCGTGAGCAGTTTCATGTTGGAACTATTTTCTACAGCCTCCAACCGTATCACCGCGCAGATGTTTTGATTTTGGGGTGAACAGTCCCTTGAATGAATGTAAATAAGCACGTTACCACATTGCAACAAGAACAAAAGGCACCCGTCTCATACATCAACATGGAATTTATTTTCATTTTAGTTTCAGATGAACGCTTCACATTTTGTACAAAATCATTAGAAAATGCCTGACAATCCCATGGCTGTTCCTCGTTTAGCGGCTTCAGACGTATTAATGGGAATCATGCAGCATCCTGGACCATCTGATGAGGCTCAGCCTGAGCTCCAGATCAATCAAATTATAATTCACACAGTTCTCGATGGCCAAACACTCGCTATCCCAGAGTGTACGATCTTGAAGCCTGGTCATAACCTGACCATATGGTACAGTGATATCCTGCCACATCTAGTAATGTACAGAGTACAGATGCAGCAGAGTGAGGCGTACGAGGAGGCTGCCATTGAAGCTTCCTGCCTTTAACCACCCAAATAATGTCTCTGATGTATGGACAAAGTACCACGTCAAAACACCATGCATGTTTTCTTACGCATGACACATCATTGGTTATGTAGATTTAAAAAAAGATCATTAATATCAGAGTTTAAAATCAACCAATGACTGCAGGCCTGGGGGGGGGGTGGGGCAAGAAGGTCCACTGAGCCTGTTTGGATGAGGTAAGTGAGCGGGAGATGGACAAGTGGAGGCTAATTACTCAGTGTTTTGCTAATGTACATGCCCAACACACACACACACACAAAAATGAAGTCTCAGCACAAGCACACAGCCACACTTATTCGCAAACACCTCTGCCTCATGCCAAAGACTTCTAAAATCATTCTTTGGAGGGTAAACTTGAGCCAGATGAGCACTGCCACACTCCTTGCAGGACAGTGTGTGAGAGAGGAAAGGGTCAGTAAAGATAGTACACACACACCCTCTATTAAGATCCGACAAATGAAAATAGATTTTATTAGGCCAATGCAAAGAGATTCCCCCTCTCAAACAGAAGAAACCATGACATTGGGGCAGAGAGGCACTTACACAATCACTTTCATTTTACACAGTGCTTGCGTCTGTGTGTCTTTAAGCGGAGACACAGGCTACATTTTTTTTTTTTGACCAAACGTCCAACACACACACACTCACATATACTCGATTTCACATTGGAGCATGTTTTCTTTTTTAGCAGTTGGCACATGTACATGCAAAGCGTCAGTTTGGCCTGCGCAGGCAAACTGAGGGAAAAGGGAGCGAAGGAGGGAGGAAAAGATGGACATGTTTGTGAACAGACAAACGCACAGATAGACTGACAGAAGAGCTCTTGAACACTTTGAGCGTTTAAAAACACCCCCGTCTCTGACCCTGCCCCCCCCCCCTTATGTCACATGTTCATAGCAGCACCAGAGGAGCCCTCTGTTTGGTGGGTACAGCCGTCCGTTAAGCCAGTCAGTCAGTTTCAAGGATGAGCGGCGGTTGCTCGTTCTCCTCATCTAAGCGCAAGTCATTGAGGTCGTCTTCTAGTCCCGCTCCTCCCACGGCGCCCTGCTCTTCACAGTAACCTAGGAAACAAGAGATCAAAAGGTCAAATATTGAAAGTAACAACTTGGACCAGTGTTGTAGTCATTTTTTCAAGCACTTCTCGATTTCAAGGTTGATCAAGCTGATTGGTCACTCGTATGATAAGACAGCGTTATGTGGGTCATTTGAATTTCAAGGACTTTTTACTTGTTTTCTTTACATGACTTACATTCTGTAACAAAGTCAAATGTTCTGAAGAAATAAATATATATTATAATTCCTCTGAAAATAAACCACACCCCTCCGATCACTTCCTGTGTTAGTCGGGAACATTTGTGTGACATACCTTTAGTGACGGCGGCACTGTAGTTCTGGGCCACAAGTGGGCGGTCATGTGACTGCTCAAGGATCTCATTGCCAGGCTCAGCACTGCCGTCTAACCTGAGGGGATTCAGTAACAGAGACTCTCAGTACAACGCTCAAACTACAGGCAAAATACATCTGCCATGTTTGCTCTGTGTGTGTGTGTGTGTGTGTTACCTGTGCTGCTTCATAAGTGTGCATTCCCCTCCCTCTTGTGGATCCAGGTTGTACAGATACAGGTAACCATCAGCCGCAGCCACCAACAACCTGGGAATCTTCTGGATCCTGATTCAAAACAATAAAAACATTTAATGATGAAGTGCCTTTAGCTACCATGGATTACATGTTGTTGTTGTTGTTGTTGTTGTTGTTGTTGTTGTTGTTGTTGTTGTTGTTGTGCAACTGCTGAATCTGTGTTTAGATCAAAGTTCTCCTGGTTTGAAGTAATGATCTGCAGCACTTCATTAAGAACGTGGTGTTCTAAACTGTGTTGGGTAACATCTTCTCAGATAAACTCCAGGGCAGCAGGAGGATTAGAGATTCATATTTTATAGACGACACTGCATTAGTAAACATCATCAACTGCAATGATCACAGCGTCCAAGTCATTAAAAACAAGCCATAGATGACCATGATGTTCTTATTTTGAATAATAAATGAAGATGGAATCAAAGGCAGAAAATAAATATGTATGCAAATCTGGCCATAAGAGCAGCAACACAAACAGTGCTATATGTGTACATTCATATACGCTTGCATATAGATGTGTGTATACTCACACAGCTAAGGCGCAGATGTTCTTATGTCCGCAGAAGGGCAGACGTACGGTGGCGAAGGCTCGCCCCTGGGTGAACATTTCCGTAACCTGAGAAGGCAAGTAGGTGGTGGACGCCATCAGGACCTTGCCCAGGTACCCTCCCCATGTGGTGGGCTCCTCCGCTGGCCTACACACACAAACACATACACACGAAGCATGTAAGAAGCCTCTGTTTCTCTGAGGAACAGGTACATGGGCAGGAAGCTCCCAGAAGCTTTTTAACATCAGACGTAATAGGACGTAGAAAAGTACGTACACATACTTCTCCTTCTGCGTCTCTAATTTGAAGATGTGGACCGTCTCTGTGTTGCTGGAGGCCGACAGGTACAGGCCTTCCATGCTGAACGCCAGCGAGCAGATGCTCACACACCTAAGATAAGAAACACACATGTAGCAGGTGAACACAAATATAGAGTTCTCACGAGCACGAGCACACGCACAAACACAGATACCAAATGAATAGGGCTCTACCGAATGTCATTACTCAAAGAAAAAAGAAATCCTCAAACAATATCCACAATTTGAATAAAAATAATTAACAGAAGTAAAAAGGAGTTAGTCCTTTTTATTAAATCAACTTTCTTTAATGATTATAACTCGTAAGTGCATGCCTCCCTTTGTGTGCAAGCGCAGTGAAAATGTTGTTTTTTGAAAGGCTAAATAGTGAAAATATAGATACTTTTTTGATCCTGAGGGAAATTTAGGATTGAAGCAGAATATGTCGTTAGGTTAAAAATATTGCATTTATTGTTTTTCAATAAAACTTAATCTTTTGACTTTACAACGCTCTGCAGCCACCACTGGAATCTTATTCTACAAATACTAGTGTAGCGTAAGCTTTATCTAAAACTGTGCACAAATACCAGGTTCAAACAGAATGAATAGAAAGAAAAGGTGTGCAGCACTCAAATGTTGATTTAGAATTAGAATGAAGCTCCAAACTATTCGGTACAGCCCTAAAGATCATGCATCACAGTAAAACAGCTTTCATTTCTACACTCAATTCCATCAATCATGTACCTCTTCACTCCTCTTCGAAACTCAAAGAGCTTCTGTCCCTCAGGGATTGAGAAGACACGAATGACTGTGCCCTGGGAGGAAGTGACAAAGACAAAAGACACACAGAGGATGACAACGCTTGGAGGCGAAGCAACAACAGTGATCCGTATTTGTTCGGGCGGAAAACAAAAACCCACACAAATAAGCCGCGTAGACATCTGACCAATGTACTTTAGTACAGTAACTGTGTTACCTTCTCTGAGGCTGTGGCCAGTTTGGTTCCACTGGCATCGAAAGCCAGAGCCGCTAATGGGCTGTCGTGGGCTGGAATCATATTAGCCGCTCGCTGGAAAACACATACAGACACTAGTTAGAGATGAGCTACTGAAGGAATAAAAACCGTGTCGGCTGTGACTGATGACAGGAAACACTGGCTCGCACAACAGTGAGGACAGGGACTCACTGTACAATGTACTGGTTATTTATATACAATTTAATACGCAGCAGAAACCTCCGCTGTACATGAAACCTGCGTGTCATGACATGTTATGTATGATAGAAAAATGCTAAGGGGGGGGAATACAAACTGAGGAGAAAAGAAAGATAAAATATAAAAACTTTATTAAAGAATGAGCTTTAAAAGTGTTGGTGTTCACCTACCAGGTTGACCGTGTCAAACACTTGAACTTCTCCTATCGTAGCACTGCCTGGGTAGGCCAGATAACAGTTATCATTGCTGATGGAGAGGGCGCACAATCCTGGAGAAATATGAGCACAAATACAAAACTAACTAACAAAGGAAATAAGATTCCAGGAGAAACCCGTTTATCTGAACTTGACAATAAGTGAAACTGACAGAATGACTGAAGTACGTAGTGAGAATCATCTAAATGTTTAGAGGAGTTCTGACCATGGAGTGGGGGTTTTGTTCAGTGGGTGTAAAACAATAAAAACAAATATCACAGAAGTATCTCAGAACGCAGTGACAGTTTTCAGCCTTGAGGGCAACAGCAAACAAAATGGAGTCAATCAGGAACACAGAATAATCCTATAGAAGCGAAAGAGAAACCAAAACCCTGATGAAAGTCCCCGGTATCAGTTTGAGCACATAATCAACTGAAAAGGAAAAACTCTCTACCCCAGTATTGTTCATGTTTTTTCACCCTATTTTACCATCATATACAGCGCACTATGAGCGGGGGAAATAATGTAATCGAGGTTCTTATCGAAGATTCTGAAACTTCCAAAAATCCATTTTTTAAAACTCTATTGTTCTACATAAGAACCTAGATGTTGCTACGGTTGGACAGTAATCTTACACACAAAGTCAAAGTTGTGTCCAGCAATATTGTGTGATTTGTTGAGGAGAACACACAAAATAACAGTTTTACTGATTTATTTTGTGTATCATTTATTTTTTAAATTGGCAAGTTTCTGAGAAATAAAGACGCAGCTCGCCGCAGCCGAGCAATTCTATTTATGTAACGAGCATCATTTTTATTTTCTGTATAACTTGAACTGGTTACTCGAGTGAAAACTTGAAAACTTTTAAGTTAAACGTGTTTATTTGAGTGTGTTTAGCATGAATAAATGTTAGCTTTTGTCTTTGTGTGTTTGCAATATTGCAATCAGTTGATAAAACCTTTTCAAATATAACAACTCAATAATCTTGTACACACTCACTTTACTGTTTACTGCTTTCATGCCATAATCTGCCACACCGCCTGGATTAGCGCAGAGAAACATTCATACCCCTACCGCGTACTACAGCTACTACACACATACACTACGTTGCTCGTCTTTCTTCACACTCACCTGAAGGGTTGGGTGGAGTTTCTCTGATAGTGTGCAGCACTTTCATGTCTCGAATGTTGTGAATGTACAGTGACTCCTCCAGACAAACTATCAGCCTCTGCAGAGGTTCCACAAAACATCAACAACATCACTGTCAGAGGCGAACACTAACTATGACATATGCACAAGATAAATACGTCTACTGTTTGATGAATATGTGAATGCCTGACAGACAGGTACTTCGCTGCCCTCCTCTTCCTACCTGTCTGTTGAGTTTGACGGCCAGTATGGTGTTGGAATAGGAGTAGTTGCAGATTTCGGTTCCCTTCTTGAAGTGACAGACTTTGAGCTTCCTGGGGGCCTTGAGGCTGACGATGGCCACCAGGCTGCTGGAGAACAGGCGCTCCACGATACACACATCCTCAGTGTCCGCTGCAGGGGCACACACAGACACACAACTCGTCACTTCACAATGCTCACTTATCTTTTATTAGCTGCCTCTGTGGGACCCCAAACATTTTTAAGGGAGTAAAATGTTGCAAATTAAAGCATCAACATTTGGGCAGTAAGCTGATTCACAGAGGTTTCGTTTGTTCCTGAACACACCGTCAGAACTTTGTTCACACTATGCATGTTCTGTAAATATATCGAGCTGTAGCTGGGATCATGTATAATAGATGATAGCACTTACTGGCCTTATGTCTTCCTCAGACTACCTACACAACTTGAGTGTCCTACTACCTGCTTTGCATTGGCTATTCAAATTGAACAGGATTATCAAAAAGGTGCAGGTTAGCTCAATTTATATGGGAAGTTCACATGCAAAATAAGACTGTTGCAGAGATCATACTATACATTATGTAAATCCAACAATGAGGCGAAAGCTTGATGTAATTGTATGAGGGTGCAGGAAGTTTAGACACAATGCATTAATATTTAAAGTAAACGCAACATTCTAAATGTGCAGTGATTGTATATAGACAGCATGCATTAAACACACTAACTAAAACATGTGACTGAGGAATAATATAACACAAAAGTGATACTTTAAACCCATTGTATATTATACGAGGATGTTTTACTCCCTGACTGAGAACAAGTAAAAACAAAGTGGAGAAAATACTTACTACATTCATATATCTGCTCCAATTTGTCCACAGAGGACAGGGAGAAAAACTTGTATCCTGATTTGGTGCCAACAGCTAAGGACCTACAACAATAACAGACATGGACACAACAACAGCATTGAACGAGCATTGCAACAGTAAGCTATTACACCCATACACACTGGATATTTATAGACTCCAATGTCGTTATTACTATCATTTCAAAGTGGACACTGAAGGGATCAGCCTGTGGTCACTGTATGCAAGCTATTGGTCAGATTGTGACAGTGGTCACAGGACTGGATCTGTTTTGCAATAGAAGACCAGGCTTCTGTGGTCTGCAGCAGTCACCAGCACATTAACAGACTACGCATCCGTGCACTACAGCAGCATATCTAGCAAAACGTCTTATTGAAGTCTGTCTATAAGAAATAAAGTGACCCAGTGTGTGACTGTTACAGCATTATCTAAAAGTCGCTAACTGTAGCGCCAGTCCTAAAAATAACTCAACGCCCAAAACATACAAAACACACATAGACTTCAGCTATGTCTATATTCTACAATTATGTAAATTAATCATAACAATCGTCCCCACAGCATCCCAAGAAGTTACATGACACCTAACCTACATGTGTTTTGTTGCTAAAGTTAGCCTCGGACTACACAGCATCATGTTAGCTAGAAAGCTATGCCATTGACGGGTGAAATAGCACGTAAGCTAGCGTCCACTGGACAGTTTACTTAGCTAGCTAGAATCAGCGTGTATTGGTAGTTATTTAAACTGAGAAATCACACCCAGACTATTTCACATCTTGCCCTGTCACCCCGTGAGGCGCCCAGACAAGTCCAGAGTGAGCTAGCTAACGTCAGCTAGCTTGACAGCACAGGCCATCGGATCCCCAGACACTCTCTCCCCGGCCCTGCCTTACGTGTTGTCCTGGTTGAAGTTGGCGAAGAGAAGCTGGCTTCCGCCAGCATCCCCGCTTTGACTGGCCAAGTTCATGGACTCGGCACCATCGACATATACAGCTCCGGTAGAAATAGTAGCAGTTGAGCTGGGATTAGTACTATAATAAGGGCCAGACGTGTAGAGCTTCAAGGAGCCATCTCTTTCTTCTGGCCCCGCTGTAGTGATTGTTGTTGTTTTTCACAGGGGCTGTTGCTCCCTTTACTGCGCATGCTCCGAAGACGCAGCGTGCAGTACCTTTAAAGAGCCAGGACAGTTTTGTCAGATGCAGAGTCCAGATGATAATACATGTATTCATATACACTATGACTGTGAATGTGAATAGTGTTGTCTGATATCTCCATCAGACAGCAGGAGAAAACACAGCTCTGCTGGAAACACTATTGTACAGAAACTCTTCATGATTTGATGTAACAGCGCCGCCCACCGTAAATATGTGCGAACAACATATGCAATGAATAGGCAAGATACATATACCCTGACTGATATATTAAATAGTATTATATTTATATATCATTAATAATGCATGCTAGTTCCTTTCTCCTCTTAACTCCGAAATTGAATATTAGTGTTTATCTAGTTTGTACCACACAATTTGTGAAAATGGTCTAACTCCTCTCCATCTTTTTTCAAATATCTCCACTTTCTTATCTTTCTTAAAACATTTAAATATGTCCATATTTGATCAAACATTCCATATTAATCACTGTACAGTTCAACTTGGTACTTTTTGTGAATTGACAGAACTGTAATACTTGTAATACATGATTTGTTTTATTGACTGTGTCATATTTCCAATTCTTTGTGAATAAAGCATTCAAATATGTACACAGGTCACATATTAAAATATATATATTGTAATTGTGCATGCATGAATTCTCTCTTCTTTGTATTTTATTTAGGCTGTATGATATGCCATATCTGCCTACATGTTTTCTTTCCCATTACATAATAGAATATATATCTTAGGGGAAATAAGGTATGACATAATTATAGGTCAATTTTATTTCGCAGAAAAATCAGTGAAAATTGCATATAATTACATTATTTATGTGGGCTACTATCAAAACACATGTTGTACAAACCTATATAAGGTAATGCACATTTTCATCTTAGGTGTAAACACATTAAAATCCCATATATCAAATGTATATGTATTTATGGACAATATAGGGCTGTATATTAAACAATACATGTGTGTCTACATTAATCTGATATTATTTGGACAAAAAAAATATTCGTGCTCATATTTCACATATTTCACATATGAGCACATAGAGTTTTTAAAATATGTGAAAAAAGATATTAATATGTGTATATGTCTCTATTAGTGAATGTTCATATATATGCAGGTATTGGCAGTGCATCATATTTTATCTACCAGTTGCATAAAACAGGTTTGAACCCATTCTAACTAAACGTTAACAAATTAAGTTTGATCATTCAAATACTTTTAAGCATTTCTTTCAGCTTTTGTGAACTCCATATTGATTATTTTCTGGATGGTCTGTCTTTTTTCGTGTGCACTGTCTTTAAAGTGAGTAACAAAACTTAACGTACAATAATCACTGTGGTGGCAGGAGCAGCAACGTCTGAGGCGTTGAGGTGAGAAGGAAACAGTTAGTGATCGGATGTGCCAACAGTGTGATTTGGGATGTGAGTCACGGTTTCTCTCTGCGTGCAGTTTCAGGTGTAAGTCTGAGCATGTCAGAGTGTGATTGTGTGCAAGCGATACAAAACATTCAATATATAACAGCATAAAGCCAGGGACAGCTCTGCAGCTCTGCAGCTCATCCTGTGTGAGGATCTCACAGAACAAAAGACAGATGTATGTAAAGTAGTAACACTATCAGCTAGTTGGCACAAGTATATAAAAAAAGAAAGAAATCAAGAAAAAGATTCGAGAAAAAAGGTGAGAAAACCACAAAAGCTCAGCTGCTGCGGGAGAAGAAATAAATCCACCGTGATTAACTTTTATCCTTATGAATGCCTCTGTTGTCCTCAACAGCAGTGATCTAAAACTAATCCTTGTCTCAGTTTAACCCTTATTATCAAGTATTCGTAAGTATTAACAAGTACTTTATTACATTTCAAAGTAGTGACTACTCTAAATGATATAACTTGATTGTACATAAACCTGTATTATTGGCAGTGGAATGTATATTTACTCAAGTACCTTACTAAGTACAATTTTGAGGTACTTCTACTTAACTTAAGTATTTCCATTTTATGCAACTTTATACTTCTACTCTATTGCATTTCAGAGGCAAATATTTTACTTTTTTTCCCTCCAATTATTACAATTACAATTATTTGATAACTTAATTGAACTATTCCATCACCGCCGTGTGCAACATTCATTTTTTATAATTTTTTTACAAACTACCTAACCGCTTTGTACTTATATTATTTATTTTTTAAATGTAATTATCGTATTTATTATATTTTATATGTATATATTTTACTTCTTCCTGTATGTTACTTGCACCATGATGTCTCTCGCTCTAATTTATTGCACTATTTTGCTTCTTTACTTCTTTTTAATAACTTAAGTATACTATATGCTGCATTTTGGAGGCAAATATTGTACTTTTACTCCAGTACAATTATTTGATAACTTAAGTTACTAGTTACTTTGCAGATTCTGATTATCAATACAAAATATAAAACAACTAATAAATGATAATGTATTATTATAGATTAAAGTAGCTAATTAAAAATGATCCCCACCTTTACCAGTTACAAAATGAAAGTGATGTACACGTTAATATTTCACTCATTAATATCAATAATATAATGCATATGAATCTGAAATAGGCCATTCTGCATAATGAGTACTTTTGCTTTCGTAGTATATTTTGGGGCTAATGCTTTCGTGCTTTTAATTAAGAAAGATTTTGAATGCAGGTGTGTATTTCTACACTGTAGTATTGCTACTTATACTTAAGTTAAATATCTGAATACTTCTTCCACCCCTGATTACTGGACTATTAAAGCACTATTTTGTAGAACAAAGACCTACTAAAACCTACTTTTTGTACGTCGCTTTGGACAAAAGCGTCAGCTAAATGAACTGTAATGTAATGTAAAAAGAGCGTTACAGATACCTTTATTTTGAAAAGTCATGTGTAAAATGACCACAGTGTTACGTTAATGAGAGCAGCTCGGTTCTTTGTTTGCTCCTGTACGGCTGTGATTCAGTGTCGGCTGTGCCCTTTGATACAGTTGACTGTTTTCTGGGACCGACTGTCTGCTTTACCTCCAGAGGTCTGTCAGCACAGGCAGACCTCCAACACACTGTGTACTGGCCTTTGGTTTACACAGGCACATAGCGTCCAAATAAACAACATGGATGGAGAGACAGAGGCTGGGTTTAGAAAAAGTTTATTTTGGTGATGATGATAATGATAAGATGGTAAAGAACATATACTTAATGTTACTCACTGGATTCCAAACATTAATATTATGTTATATGAAGTCAGTGTATATCCTCTAAAAGTGTTTGAATGTAATCACTACATTGTATTGTTAGTAGTATGTACTGTTTGTGGGGAACAGCCTACAGGCGCTGTACAAATATGACCGCTCGTCTGACCACCGTCATCGATATTTTGAATCTTATCTCTGAATGCAGCCAGGAGGTGAATGTGTAACATGTTTCTGTTTGAAGCGAGGAAACTTGTTTGGATGTCTGTGTGTGTTCTGTCTCACACAGCTGCTGCACAGTGCCACAAAGGGCCTCTTCTGGTAACTGTTATTGTTGGGTAATATTTAATTTTCCATTCGGTTTGAGCGTGTGCATGTTGTGTGAAGGGCAGCATGATTGGATCTGTAAAATAAAATTGAGAGAGAGAGAGAGAACGACATGCTTTTTTTTTAGTATGAGGAGATACATGTACTGCAGAGCTGTAGTTTATGTTCAGAACATAACACTGCTACAAACACGGACTATATTATTATATGAAATACCAATAAACACATTTGATAAACACCCTAACCCTTAAAGCCATGTTACCTTGAGACTGACCATTTTGACACATTGAATCATTTACCTTGTAGCCATGTTTTCTTTTTCCTGTTTGCTTTAAAACTCACATATCAAAGTGCAGATTGCCAGATCAGACCTCTTTACTTTCCTGGAAATAAGGGTTTGTTATCAACCTCAGAGGGTACACTATACAAGAAAAACACATACACATTGAGGGGGTTTTACAGGCTGATTCATATGTTCTTTATACTCAAAATATTTACATGACTACTTTAAGGCCAATACATAAATACATAAATGACTTCACTTGTTTATTCCTGGTAGTGTGGAGTAGGCAATCCCCATTTACAAAATGAAAAGGGAATTATCATTTTTATAAATGTGTCTATTCCTTTTTGGACTTTTCTGCAATCTTTACTTTTATTTAAAGTATTTTGTGAATTTCTTTTACATTTTTTGGCAGTTTAAAAACAATGAAATCATCAGAGAGGTTTAAAGGGGAAATCACTCACATCACAACTCATGATCAAGAGTGTTGGGAACCTCTAGTTTAATCTTTCAAAATGTGTTGTATTTTATAAGCTTTTAATATTCTTTATGTAAAGTCTTAATCTGAAAAGTAACTAAGCTGTCATATAAGTAGCGAAGTAAAAAGCTCAATATTTCCCTCTGAAATACGGTGGAGTAAAAGTAGAGTAGCATACAATGTAAATACTCAAGTAAAGAACAATAATACTTCAGCACAGTATTTTAATAAATGTATAGCACTGATTAAAATATAACTAAACACAGTTAACTGAATAAGTACAAATTTAAATTAATTAATGGTGTTTTCTGAGGGGGTGAGCGGTGCGTTTGGGGAACTTTGGACTTTTAAACCCCTATCCAGACTGTAGCTGACAAATGGGGCTTTTTACCCACCAGTGTGTGTTTAAATATGTTCTCTGAAGGTCGTGCAACACGAATAACTTTCAAAAACAATCAATAATAATGTTGTAAGGTTTCGCTTTCACATTTGTGTCCCTGATTTTGTCTGTTCCTGTAGGTTATGTTCTAACAACATCTAAATGTCACACCAGTCGTGAAAAGAGAAAAGTGAGGCAGGAGGGAGAGTTGTGTTGTTGTGGGGAGCTGTCGCTGCTTGCTGCTGTGTTATCATCAGCCTGGATAGGGGAAAGGGGAGGAGAGGAGAGGAGAGGAGGGGAGAGGAGGGGTTACAAACCCAGTCCCGCGGAACATCCTGCGAACACATCTGAGACTCGGAACAAAACTCTGGACAGTTTCCCCTCACACTCCACGAGCTCCGTGTTCCCGCCGGGATGGCTGGTTGTTCGACCCCCGGAGAAGTCCCGACACTTTAGATAAAGTCGTGCAGTTGTTGTCGTGTAGTTGACTCTGCAGGTCGATGTTGGACTTCTGTGTTCATGTTCGGGCGCGCGGCGTTGGGACATCCGGAATGGGGGATCCATAGGAGGAGACGACGCTCGCGGCTGTGCTGTTGGTAAATAGAGCGCACCAACGCGCTCGCGCACACAGCCTACACACGAGATGGACTTTAAGAGGACAAAATTGGGAAGGTAAACATTTTTTTTTTCTCAAAAAAGTTGGACTGCTAATGTCTGGCAGCAGCCTATTTCATGTGTGCCACATCCTGTTCATCCATGCGCATTGACGCGCTGGCACAGGGATAATCAGAGGGATGTTATAGATTAGTGTGTGTGTGTGTGTGTGTGTGTGTGTGTGTGTGTGTGTGTGTTTGTGTGTCGGAGAGAGAGAAGTAACGAGTTTCTAGATTAATCGATTAATAGTTTGGTCTAAAAAATGTCAGAAAAGAATGATGTCCATCCCAGTTTCTCAAAGTCCGAGGTGATTATGGCTGCACGATA
The DNA here is from genome assembly GCF_900634415.1 of Cottoperca gobio. Classification (NCBI taxonomy): domain Eukaryota; kingdom Metazoa; phylum Chordata; class Actinopteri; order Perciformes; family Bovichtidae; genus Cottoperca; species Cottoperca gobio. Next base: position 15,750,090 of record NC_041362.1, on the reverse strand, counting down.
TGAGGAAACTAACAAAATGAAAGGAAATTATTTCCAACATTCTTTTATTGAACATTGAACTGAACACAAAAGGTACTAATAACTATGTAAAGTGCAGTTCCTATTGATACTTTTTCAACTAACTAAATAAAATCCCTGAGTGCAATATCGCTCTCTTTTGCATGTGTTCTTTCTTTGCGCAGGTTGACGTGAATAATTAAAAGTCTATATATTGTGCAGCCCTAAAGTAGATGTCTTTAAATGTCTTGTTTTATCAGTCCAACACACTTAATATGACATAGAACAGAAAGCAGGACATATCTCCATATTTGAGAGGATAAAAACAACATTTCTGCATTCAAAATTACTTTGCAATTAATCAATTATCAAAATAGTCTTCGATTATTTTGTCGATTGACTAATCATTGCAGCTCCAACTTTTATTACTATGGAAGAAGAACCCAAACAGGCTAAACAGAGCACTTATTAACAATTTCATTTTCAGTTTTACCATCAGAATCACCGTATTTCGTGCGGTAAAGTGCTTCTCCATCTGTCTTCCCATCCATCTTTCCTCTGTCCAGGTTCCTTTATTGGTTTTAGTTCAGTAGTTATTTTTCTGTATCATGTGCAGCTGCATTTCATTAGAGATTACGTCACATGCACAGCAGTTTACAGTATATCACGTTGAGTTCTGCTTGGGTGCATTCATCAGTCAGTTAGCCTCTATGTCTGTGTCTTCCTGTGTTGTGTGTGTGTGTGTGTGTGTGTATGTGTGTGTGTGTGTGTGTGTGTGTGTGTGTGTGTGTGTGTGTGTGTGTGGGAGATGGCAATAATCGTGAGAACCAGAGTTTGAGTCCCAGAGGAGATGAACTTGATATTTGCTGTAAAAGGACTAGCCCTGGAGTTACAGAGAGTGTATACTCACACACATTCCCATAGCATAAACTAGCACACTAGATCCAAAGGTTCTGATCCTCTTAGATGCAACCGATCCTATTAATGTATGGAATGTACTGTAATGGGCTTTTACACTCACGTTGTGAGCCGAAAACACGTCACATAAGAACAATATATCTCGAACCATATGACACACACATGCTGAAAAGAAGAAAAGTGTGTGGAAATCCAAATCTGAATACATGGAAGAGAGAAAATAGAAAGAATAGTGTGCTGATGAGGACAACAATGCCCCCTCTGATCAGAGCCTGTGAATCCCTATCCTGTCCTTTCATTTTATACACACACACACACACACACACACACACACACACACACACACACACACACACACACACACACACACACACACACACACACACACAGTTCTGTCATAACCAATTAGAGGACAACAGAGTGCTACACTCAGGTCCATTGATATCCCCACAATACCGCAACAGTGCTCAGAAAAATACTGCTCTCTTGTTATGCACTTGGCACGG